>NC_092337.1:226220000-226275000 GCF_046630445.1 Rutidosis leptorrhynchoides | reverse complement strand
TGATAAAATTTAAAATATTAAAATATGAAAAAATCGTGAGTCGGGCGGGAGAAATAAGCCCGTGCACCACACGGACCCAATTTTTTCTTTTTCTTTTCCTTCCTTCCTTCCTTCCTACCTTCCTTCTTCTTCTTCTTCTTCTTCTTCTTCTTCTTCTTCTTCTTCTTCTTCTTCTTCTTCTTCTTCTTCTTCTTCTTCTTATTCTTCTTCTTCTTTTCTTTCTTTCTTTTTACTTTCTCCCTTCTTTCTTCTCCCCTTTTGGCCGAACACACACACACACCATCATCAAACCTTGACCAATTTTAACGATTCAAAGCTCCAATCTAAGTCTCTCGTGCCTCCTAAACTCATTTCCGTTGTTAATTTCACGAGTAAGGTACATTTTCACGGTTAAATGTTTAACTTTTGAAATTTTTTGTGTTTTATGCTTAATTTTGATTCCTTGCATGCTTAATAAGACAATGTGATTGTTACGTTTTTATGTTCGATTGAGGCATTTTGGTTCACTTTTGGCATACGATTCGTGAATTCGTGTTCTAAGATAGAAATTGAAGAAATTTATGGAATTTTAATGTTTTGCTAGCTCATTTAGGCTTAGTGATTCACCCAAAACACTTAGGAACAAGTTTTGGAACAATTTAGGATCATTTTGTTGAAAATTATAATTTTGACAAAATGTACAAAATTAGGCTTTCGATTTTCTTAATGTTAAAACGTTTTTTAAACTTAGGATTACTTGAAGACTAGTCAAAATTAATATATCATTGACTTAAAAATAAATTTGGAACCTTGTCTTTGATTTTTCTTATTATGTACATTTTTGTTAAAACGAATATTTTTTGATGAAAATGGTTTTATCACGACTTGAAGGCATTATAGGAAGAGTTTGATGTTTTAAAATAATTAAGGTAATTAAAAATGATCATTATGATTGTTCTATGCTTAAAAATCATCATATTTTGAATAAAATTGCTTATTACGACTAACTCGCTATAATTATTATTTTAAGCATTATTTGTTGCAATCACGGGTACGCTTTGGATTTTGCTTAAAATATGATTCTAGTCAGTTTAGATATTGTTTGTGGTAATTTTGGCTATATTTGTCATTAACAGGGATATGGAAAGTGCCATTTTTAAAGCCCTCATTTCGAATTTTTTTCGAAAATTATATACACATTTTCATATCTTCTTGTTATGAGAAGTCTTGTATTTTTGGACCATAACCTACATTGCTTGATTATTGCAGATGGCACGTAGATATCAGCTTCCAGACGAGTACGAATTGCCCCATTCTATTCACGAGCAAGACAACCCGGGGATATATGAACCATTTATGAGGAATTGGATAAATAGGCGGAAAGGGCACAATAAGTACATTAATTGGGAGATAATGGAGCAATGTAGTTGGGCGGATGAGTTGTGAAATCTTTTGAGTTTTCAGGCGAATGGAAAAGCACACAACGCCTGGTTGAAATTGTTTGAGATTAATGAGCGTGTGTATCAGGAGCCATTTGCAGAGTTTATGGCCACGTGGGAGTTTAAGGAGAATATTTGAAGCGACCCGTCCTAATCCATCCGGACAAAGTCCATCTCGATTATAAAAGATTCACAATAGTTGGTTACATAACGAGGTACTTGACCTCTAAATGATATATTTTACAAACATTGCATTCGATTTACCTTCATGAAATTATCCAAAACGACATCCCATGTACCCCTTAAAACAATCTAACTTCTCTTCCTCTCTAATCTTCATTCCTTTTCCTGAATCTTCATCCCTTCCCCAAAAACAAACCGCACCATCAACGCCATCGCCATCGCCATCACCATCTTCCTTAAATCATAGACCTGATTAAAAGACAATCTTTCTTTACAACGAAAGTTGACGACATGCATACCATTTCATAATATATCCAACTATAATTGACTTAATAATAATCTTGATGAACTCGATGACTCGAATGCAACGTCTTTTGAAATATGCCATGAATGACTCCAAGTAATATTTCGAAAATGAGCAAATGCACAGCGGAAGCTTTCTTTCATACCTGAGAATAAACATGTTTTAAAGTGTCAACCAAAAGATTGGTGAGTTCATTAGTTTAACATAAACAATCGTTTTCATCATTTTAATAGACCACAATATTTTCATTTCTCATAAATAAACGTCCCATGCATAGAGACAAAAATATCATTCATATGGACTGAACACCTAGTAACCGACATTAACAAGATGCATATAAGAATATCCCCTATCATTCCGGGAAATCCATCGGACATGATAAAACAAAATCGAAGTACTAAAGCATCCGGTACTTTGGATGGGGTTTGTTAGGCCCAATAGATCTATCTTTAGGATTCGCGTCAATTAGGGTGTATGTTCCCTAATTCTTAGATTATCAGACTTAATAAAAAATAGGCATATTCAATTTCGATAATTCAACCATATAATGTAGTTTCGATTAATTGTGTCTATTTCGTAAAACATTTATAAAAATTGCGCATGTATTCTCAGCCCAAAAATATAAAGGGTAAAAAGGCAAATGAAACTCACTGTACTGTATTTTGTAGTAAAAATACATATGACGACATTTGAACAATGCAGGATTGGCCTCGGATTTACGAACCTATATCATTCGTATATATATATATATATTAAAATATATACTCGTAATCGAACAATTTCATATCTTATAACTTTATATATTATATATTTAGTTTGTATATATATATATATATATATATATATATATATATATATATATATATATATATATATATTTGTAAATGATTATTATTTATACAGTTATATTAATATGTTTATTTCTGAAAAATTCCTAATTTATTGTATATAAGTTTTAATATAAATAAATTTAATATATTTTATATATAGTTATATGACTTATTAATATAATTGTAGTATGTGTAATAGGTAGGTTTTATATACAAAATATTTATTTGTTTAGAAATGAAAGTTTTGATAATAATAAGTTACCAATAATAATAACAACTTTATTACTAGTCATAATACTATTAATTATAATGATATTGTCAATAATGATACATATTTTAATAATAATAATAATAATACTAATAATTACAAAACTGATACTAGTACTGTTATTGATAATAATAATGATAGTAGTATTATTAATAATGATATAAAAATGATGATTTTATAACTAATTCCTATGTTCATACCAAAATCTATACAACTAATATTTAATATTAATGCTAGTCATAATAATAATGATAATAAAAATTTTTACTATTTTTAACGATAATCATATTCTTAGTATTAAGTTAGTATTAACGATAATTAACATATCCATAATCTTAATCGTAATAATTTATAATAATAATAATGATACCATAATAATAACATGAATAATAATAATAGTGTTACTACTAATAATATTAATAAATGTTAATACTTAGTAATATGATAATACTAGTAATAAGTAAAAATAACAAAATACAATAATAATAATAATAATAATAATAATAATAATAATAATAATAATAATAATAATAATAATAATAATAATAATAATAATAATAATAATAATAATAATAATAATAATAAAAAATATATGTAAACTACCTTTAAGGGCTTAAAAATAATAAGCTGGTAGAGTCGGGACTCGAACCCGCGACCTCCCGTTCACTAACCCAATACTCTAACCATCTAGCCATCTTAGTTTCTCTGTAATATAGCAGTTTTAAATATATATAAACCGTATATAATTATGTTCAACTTCATCATCTTCATTCAACAATCAAATCGATACCGATCATTACAATAACTTAGATACTTCAGATTATCAATGACTAATCTATACCCAAAGTTTATATTAGTTGAAATCAACAAAAAAAAATATATAAAACGAGTGTTTTTGCTGCTGCTACCGTCGAACCTTTTTTAAAAAAAATTAATGATTTCACAATTGAGTTTGTTTTGGACAATGTTTATAACATAAATTAGTTGCTAAATTGTTCAGGTAATCTTTTTAAATCATCAATTTAGTCCACAATAACAAAACAAGTTCGAATTTCATGATGAACAAATAGTTGACTTTAAATCTTCGAAAGTTTGACTTCAAAATTAGAGATTGATAAGAAAAATTGGACTTTGAAACTTTGCGTATAGTTTAGACACATGAATTATAACAAAATTGCATTATTACTTTTATAAATTTCATTCAAAATCGTAGGTTTGCAGTTTGAGTTTCAATACAGGGGTATCGACATATTTTATAAAAAAAATACTTACAGTATCAGATAAAAGAAAAATCAATGGAAGTGATATTTGCTGGTGGAACTCGAATTCACTTTTCTCAGTTTTGTGAAGTGATCGATTGTAAAGGAGAAATATAGTTCGACAGTGTTTAATGGGTACACTAAATAAATAGAGATCATAAGATAAAAATAAATAAAGTGAAGTTGATAGGCAACAAATTTTTTTGTCTGGTATTGAATCACTGATTCCAACTGGTATCAATATTAGGTAGGAACAAATCCATTTCAGATTTTTATTGCTACTTGATCGATTCTGTCTAAAATTATGATATTTATTTTTTTTAAATGATTATAATTATAATATAAATACTAATAATAATAATAACATTAATAATAATAATAATAATAATAATAATAATAATAATAATAATAATAATAATAATAATAATAATAATAATAATAATAAGAGTAATAATAATAATAATATGATGGTATTACTAATAACAATAATAATGATCTTAGTAAGTTTATAAATAATTAATAATGTTAATAATAAAAATGAGAATAATAATATTATTACTAAATATAATAAATTATATAAATAAAATACAATTTATAATTTTTGTATCACTGATATAATAATAATAATACTAATTATAATAATACTAATGATAATAATTATATTTGTAATAACAATATTATAACAATAAAATTTATATCTATAAATTATATATATACATATTTAAATTAGTATTAGTATTATTACTAATGTTACTATAATAGTTTGTACATAATCAATTTCTTATTTGAATCCTATTTGTATTAAGATTGATATTTATTTTGAAAAGAATGAAAGTATTTATAACAAATATATATATATATATATATATATATATATATATATATATATATATATATATATATATATATATATATATATTTGTACTTGTGAAATAATACCATTTACTATATCTTATTTATCAATTATATAATTTATTGAACCTTTAATAGTTATGTATTACTATATATATAATACTACTTATATATAGAATTCATATATAATTATGTTTTTATTTACACATAATGTTCGTGAATCGTCGGAAATAGTCAAAGGTAAAATGATTACATGCACACAGTTCAAAATTTTGAGACTCGGTTTAACAGACTTTACTTCTCGTGTCGGAATCATAGTAAGGTTAAGTTTAAATTTGGTCGGAAATTCCTGGGCCGTCACAATATTGAACCTGACGACTATAACACTCGTGATTGTATACAATTCCGCCATCGAAACGTCACTCATCATCTTACTCTTTCACAGTTCGCCCATCATCTGGAACTGTACAAGAATTCTCACTTGAACCGCTCAATATTTAAGCGATGGTACATATCTTTGGATCTATCAGACGATAATCATGTTTTATCGCAGACGTACACTACTGATCAAACGGGTTGGAGGTCAGGGAAAATGGCCTCCAGTTTCATCAACCCAGTTCACCGCATCCTTCATCACCTCTTGTCAAAGATAATCCATCTGAAAACCCATCATAGTGGAGTCGTCGACATTCAGCCTATGCACTCCATGTTCCAGAACCGAAACATGCAAGTTGCATACCTTTTGGCTCAGGCGTTCACTATTGAGAAACTTGCATCACACACGGTTGAGCCATTTTTAGGGGCTGTTAGCACAAAATTACTTAAGCAGATGCACATTTTGGGCAACATAGAAGCAATGGGTTATAGGAGGGAAACTGAATCGGAGGAGATTGGGTACATGCTGCTACACAATTGGCAGTTTATTCAGATTCATAATCAGCAGCTGATAGTTTTGGTAACCCACGGGTTGCAGGTTCAGTCGATCAGACTGTACCTAATGTGGTGATTAGAGGTTTTAGGCCCAATCCCAGGACTAGAGATGGAAGGAGGAGAGCTCGAGGTTCGCAGGAACCAAGGGATGAGGATGATCCCACTTCACATGGTGCGCCCACCGATAGCGATACTCAGAGACACTCACCAGTGCACCAAGGGGCCCCACCATATAAATGAGCTGTATCATTACCATATGAGAGACATACCTGGGCCGGATAGGTGGTTTGTTGAGTCTGCGATGCTCCAGAACCTTCAGCATTTCACACATCATGCAAGAAGGCAGATTAACGTCCCACCATATCCCTGGCACCATCCTTTGATTGTTGCCCACAGAGAGCCCAGAGTGTAGTGACCCAAACTTTTCTATGTTTATATATATTAAATGAAATTGTTATTTATATTATTAAGTGTTTCCAACATGTTAAGCAATCAAACTTGTTAATACGTGATTAATTGAAATAGGTTTCATATAGACAATTGACCACCCAAGTTGACCGGTGATTCACGAACGTTAAAACTTGTAAAAACTATATGATGACATATATATGATTATATATATAGTTAACATGATATTATGATAAGTAAGTATCTCATTAGGTATTTTAACAATGAGTTATATACATAAAATTGTGTTTATTGAATTAAGACACTCGAAGCGATATATATAACGATTATCATTATAACAACGTCTTACTAATTACATATGAATCATATTAAGATATTGTTACACTATGTTTAATCATGATAAATGATAAGTAAACATGTCATTATGTATATTAACAATGAACTACATATGTAAAAACAAGACTACTAACTTAAGGATTTCGAAACGAGACATATATGTAACGATTATCGTTGTAACGACATTTAAATGTATATATATCATATTAAGATATATTAATATATCATAATATCATGATAATATAATAATTTAACATCTCATTAGATATAATAAACATTGGGTTAACAACATTTAACAAGATCGTTAACTTAAAGGTTTCAAATCAACATTTACATGTAACGACTAACGATGACTTAACGACTCAGTTAAAATGTATATACATGTAGTGTTTTAATATGTATTCATACACTTTTGAAAGACTTCAAGACACTTATCAAAATACTTATACTTAACAAAAATGCTTACAATTGCATCCTCGTTCAGTTTCATCAACAATTCTACTCGTATACACCCGTATTCGTACTCGTACAATACACAGCTTTTAGATGTATGTACTATTAGTATATACACTCCAATGATTAGCTCTTAGCAGCCCATGTGAGTCACCTAACACATGTAAGAACCATCATTTGGCAACTAGCATGAAATATCTCATAAAATTACAAAAATATGAGTAATCATTCATGACTTATTTACATGAAAACAAAATTACACATCCTTTATATCTAATCCATATACCAACGACCAAAATCACCTACAAACACTTTCATTCTTCAATTTTCTTCATCTAAGTGATCTCTCTCAAGTTCTATCTTCAAATTCTAAGTGTTCTTCATAAATTCTATAAGTTCTAGTTTCATAAAATCAAGAATACTTCCAAGTTTGCTAGCTTACTTCCAATCTTGTAAAGTGATCATCCAACTTCAAGAAATCTTTCTTATTTACAGTAATATATCTTTCTAATACAAGGTAATACTCATATTCAAACTTTGATTCAATTTCTATAACTATAACAATCTTATTTCGAGTGGAAATCTTACTTGAACTTGTTTTCGTGTCATGATTCTGCTTCAAGAACTTTCAAGCCATCCAAGGATCCTTTGAAGCTAGATCTATTTTTCTCATTTTCAGTAGGTTTATCCACAAAATCTGAGGTAGTAATGATGTTCATAACATCATTCAATTCATATATATAAAACTACCTTATTCGAAGGTTTAAACTTGAAATCACTAGAACATAGTTTAGTTAATTCTAAACTTGTTCGCAAACAAAAGTTAATCCTTCTAACTTGACTTTTAAAATCAACTAAAAACATGTTCTATATCTATATGATATGCTAACCTAATGATTTAAAACCGAAAAACATGAAAAATACCATAAAACTGGATATACGCCGTTGTAGTAACACCGCGGGCAGTTTTGGGTTAGTTAATTAAAAACTATGATAAATTTTGATTTAAAAGTTGTTCTTCTGGGAAAATGATTTTTCTTATGAACATGAAACTATATCCAAAAATCATGGTTAAACTCAAAGTGGAAGTATGTTTTCCAAAATGGTCATCTCGACGTCGTTCTTTTGACAGAAATGACTACCTTTACAAAAATGACTTGTAACCTGTAATTCCGACTATAAACATATACTTTTTCTGTATAGATTCATAAACTTAAGTTCAATATGAAACCATAGCATTTGGATTCACTTAAAACGGATTTAAAACGAAGAAGTTATGGGTAAAACAAGATTCGTTATTTTTGCTTGTTGTAGCTACGTGAAAATTGGTAACAAATCTATATTAATCATATCCTAGCTAACTTATATTGTATTATATATATATTCTAATATATTATGTAATCTTGAGATACCATAGACACGTATGCAAATGTTTTGACATATCATATCGACCCATCTATATATATTATTTGGAACCACCATAGACACTCTATATGCAGTAATGTTGGAGTTAGCTATACAGGGTTGAGGTTGATTCTAAAAATATATATAGTTTGAGTTGTGATCTAGCCTGAGACATGTATACACTGGGTCGTGGATTGATTCAAGATAATATATATCAATTTATTTCTGTACATCTAATTATGGACAACTAGTTGTAGGTTACTAACAAGGACAGCTGACTTAATAAACTTAAAATAGTAAAACGTATTAAAAATATTGTAAATATATTTTGAACATACTTTGATATATATGTGCATATTTGTTATAGGTTCGTGAATCGACCAGTGGCCATGTCTTACTTCCCGACGAAGTAAAAATCTGTGAAAGTGAGTTATAGTCCCACTTTTAAAATCTAATATTTTGGGATGAGAATACATACAGTTTTATAAATGTTTTACGAAATAGACACAAGTAAATGAAGCTACATTATATGGGTGAATGATCGAAGTCGAATATGCCCCTTTTGCTTGGTAACCTAAGAATTAGTAAACCGATCTACTAATTGAGGCGAATCCTAAAGATAGATCTATTGGGCCTAACGAACCCCATCCAAAGTACCGGATGCTTTAGTACTTCGATGTTGTTTTTATCATGTCCGAAGGATTTCCTGGAATGATAGGGGATATTCTTATATGCATCTCGTTAATGTTGGTTACCAGGTGTTCACCATATGAATGCTTTTTATCTCTATGTATGGGATGTATATTGAAATATGAAATCTTGTGGTCTGTTATTATGATTTGATAATATATAGGTTAAACCTATAACTCACCAACATTTTTGTTGACGTTTTAAGCATGTTTATTCTCAGGTGATTATTATGAGCTTCCGCTGTTGCATACTAAAATAAGGATAAGATTTGAAGTCCATGCTTGTATGATATTATGTAAAAACTGCATTCAAGAAACTTATTTTTGATGTAATATATTCTTATTGTAAACCATTATGTAATGGTCGTGTGTAAACGGTATATTTTAGATTATCATTATTTGATAATTTACGTAATGCTTTTTAAACCTTTATAGATAAAATAAAGGTTATGGTTGTTTTAAAAATGAATGCAGTCTTTGAAAAACATCTCATATAGAGGTAAAAACCTCGCGACGAAATCAATTAATATGGTACGTTTATAATCAATATGAACGGGACATTTCAGTTGGTATCAGAGTGTTGGTCTTAGAGAACCAGAAATTTGCATTAGTGTGTCTTATCGAGTTTGTTAGGATATATTAGTGAGTCTGGACTTCGACCGTATTTTCTTTAAAAATGATTGCTTAACACTTTTGTTGGAAACTATATATTATTAACATGTAAATATTATGTGATATATTAACCTCTTAATGTGTTTGATATTGTGTGATAGATGTCTACCTCTAGTACAAATCCCATTGATTCACCTAATAATAATGAAGAGTCGAATATATTTTGGGAAGATTCACAAATTCCCGAAGAGGAACCGGAAGAGGAGGAACCGGAAGAAGAGGAACCAGAAGAGGATGAATCGGAAGAGGAGGAACCAGAAGAAGAAGAGGTTCCGGAGGAAGAAATAGTGATAGCTACAGTAAATCGTTCAAATAAAAGAAAATCCTCAACCAACGGACCAAAGTTAAAAATGGTCAATGGTGTTTCTGCCGAGAAAGCAAAATATTGGGAAGATTACCAATTTTCCGATGAATCGGATCCCGATGCGGATTCCGATGATGTTATAGAAATCACCTCGACCCAATTTAATATAGCAAAAGAAAATAATAAGGGAAAAGGTATAAAAATAGAGAAACCCGATTCCAACCCCGATGAGCTTTATATGTATCGGCAACATCCGTATTTCCTAAAGTGTAACAATAACCCGGAAACCTCTAAACCACCAGGTTTTTCTAAACCGTTGTGGAAAATGATGGCTCGTATTAGAGGGACACCATATATCCCTGGAAAATTAGGAAAGCGAACCAAGTCCGAAGAAGAAGAAACCAGTGATTCAGATTAGGGAGTTGTAATCATGTTGTGTATTATATGTATTATAGTGTGCTTGTACTTTTATATTCTATGTAAAAATTGCTTGTATTGTTTGTTAATTATCTTTTATGAATCTAATCCTTGTCTATTTTACAGTATAAAAACAAAATGGATGTTAAGGGTAGACAACCGAATATTTTAGAAGACCTACCAGAGGATATGATTGAGGAAATCTTGTCTAGAGTCGGTCAGAGTTCATCAACACATTTAGTTATGGCGAAATTAACTTGTCAAACATTTGAAAGACTTTCCAGAAATGCCTTAGTTTATAAAAGGTTTTCCTTTGATAGGTGGGGTATATCACATTGGGGAGACCGTAAGTTACGCCGTGTTTTCTTTAAAGCATTAAATGCGGGGAACCCAAATGCAATTTTACGCTACGGGTTAAGAACCTATTTTGACTCAACATATCCCAACATAGGATTTCGCGAGTTAGAAAGAGCTTCTAACATGCAACATAAAGAAGCATGTTATACTTACGGGTTAGTGATGTTCGCTTCTTACCAAAGTGAGAAAAAGAATATCGGGTTACAACTTTTAAATAAAACCTTTCCACAAGTGACGGATTCAGTAGTTGGGGTGAGAAACAAGGTTTTTAGATTATTACGGGGCTGTTGGACATTACGAAACCCTCGTCCTTTTGACGACATTACAACATGGTGCCTAGCCAATGGTCATAACGGTTATTTTCCACAAGACCAAGGATGGGAAGTCGTCTTAGTAAAACCAGAATGCATGACTTGTTTCTGGACTTATGAATTACGTGTCTTTATTTCCTTTGCTGAACAACTTGCGTATTAACTAGATTTATCTTCAAAATTGTCATGTATCAAAGTGTAATATATTTCATGTTATATGTAATATAGCGAAGTTGTAAGTTTGAAGAATATTTGTATGTGATATAATATTATAATCAGTTTTTCATATGGAATTGTAGTAGTTGAATTGTATATTAGCTACTAAGTATGAACTTAACGGGTAGGTAGTACACGAATTTAAACTTATAAACGCTAATATGAAGAAAAAGCTTTTATAAATAAGTTCATATTATGCTATGAAATACTATTGACTACTCTTAATATTCTGTATGATTAACTCGATTCAGTTGGCTATTTTGAAGGAAATGACACCGACTACTCGATAAACCATGAATATGAGCAAAGAAGAATTTCGTACTTTTCTTGCTGCAAACATAGCTGCAGTACAAGCAGCGCTACATACCAACAATAACTCTGAATCTAGCAATGCAGCTAACGGCGCAAGAAATCGTGTAGGATGCACCTACAAAGAATTCACTGCCTGCAAACCTTTGGAATTTGATGGAACCGAAGGACCAATTGGATTGAAACAGTGGATTGAGAAAGTCGAATCGGTGTTTGCCATAAGTAAGTGTACTGAAGAGGACAAAGTTAAGTACGCTACGCATACCTTCACAGGTACTGCATTAACGTGGTGGAACACCTATCTTGAACAGGTAGGACAAAATGCTGCTTATGCACTACCGTGGTCAGCATTCAAGCAATTGATGAACGAGCAGTACCGTCCTATAAACGAAGTCAATAAACTTAAGGCAGAACTTAGAGAGTTACGAACACAAGAGTTCGACGTTACCACATATGAACGACGATTCACAGAGTTGTGCCTATTGTGTCTGGGAGCATTCGAAGATGAAGAAGAAAAGATCGACGCGTTTGTAAAAGGGTTACCAGTAAGGATTCAAGAAGATGTGAGTTCACACGAGCTCGCTTCTATACCGAAGGCAAGTCGAATGGCTCATAAACTCATAAATCAGTTTGAGGGAAGAATTAAAGAGCAGGCGGTCGAAGAAGCCAATACGAAACAACTCAAGAGGAAGTGGGAGGAAAACAGTGACAAGAGTCACCAGTACAACAACAACAACAATTACAATAACAATCGCAACAACTATCCCAACAACCGCAACAACAATCGCAACAATAACCGCAATCCTAACAATAACTACAACAAACATCCCAACAACAACAACAACTACAACAACCGTTTCAACAACAATAACAATTCCAACAATAACCTCAATAACAACAACGGCAACAAAAACCAAAAACAGCCATGTCATAGGTGTGAAGAAAATCATCAGGGGTTTTGCATGACATTTTGCAACAGGTGTAAAAGAAATGGTCATAGCGCGACAAAGTGTGAGGTCTACGGACCAAAGTTTAACAGAACTAAAGGAACAAATAATGTCGGAACAAGTAATGTCGAAACGAATAGTGTTGGAGCAAGTAATACCAACGCTGTTTGTTATAAATGTGGAAAACCGGGCCACATTATTAGAAATTGCCCGAATCAGGGGAATACTAATGGGCAGGGCCGTGGAAGAGTTTTCAATATTAATGCAGCAGAAGCACAGGAAGACCCGGAGCTTGTTACGGGTACGTTTCTTATTGACGATAAATCTGCTTATGTTTTATTTGATTCGGGTGCAGATAGAAGCTATATGAGTAGAGAATTTTGTGCTAAATTAAGTTGCCCATTAACGCCTTTGGATAGTAAATTTTTACTCGAATTAGCAAACGGTAAATTAATTTGAGCAGATAATATATGTCGAGAGAGAGAAATTAAACTGGGGGATGAAACGTTTAAAATTGATTTAATACCAGTCGAGTTAGGAAGTTTTGATGTAATAATTGGCATGGACTGATTGAAAAAGGTGAGAGCAGAGGTCATTTGTTACAAAAATGCGATTCGCATTATGCGTGAAAAAGGAAAACCTTTAATAGTGTACGGAGAAAAGAACAACGCGAAATTAAATCTTATTAGTAGTTTGAAGGTGCAAAAACTAATAAGAAAAGGTTGTTACGTCATTCTAGCACACATCGAGGAAGTTAAACCTGAAGAAAAGAACATCAGTGATGTTCCCTTAGAACTTGTATCAGGAGCTGCACCAATAGCTCGTGCTCCATATAGACTCGCACCCAGCGAAATGAAAGAATTACAAAGTCAGCTACAGGAACTTTTAGAGCGTGGTTTCATTCGACCAAGTACATCACCATGGGGAGCTCCTGTTCTATTTGTCAAGAAGAAAGATGGTACATTCTGGTTGTGTATCGACTACCGAGAGTTGAACAAACTTACCATCAAGAACCGTTACCCATTATCGAGAATCGACGACTTATTTGATCAGCTACAAGGCTCGTCGGTTTATTCGAAGATTGATTTACGTTCTGGATATCACCAAATGCGGGTGAAAGAGGATGACATTCCAAAGACTGATTTTAGGACGCGTTACGGTCATTACGAGTTTATGGTTATGCCGTTTGGATTGACTAACGCACCAGCTGTGTTCATGGACCTCATGAACCGAGTGTGTGGGCCATATCTTGACAAGTTTGTCATTGTTTTCATCGATGACATACTTATTTACTCAAAGAATGACCAAGAGCACGAAGAACATTTGAGAAAAGTGCTAGAGTTGTTAAAAAAGGAAAAACTGTACGCTAAGTTTTCAAAGTGTGCATTTTAGTTGGAAGAAGTTCAATTCCTCGGTCACATAGTGAACAAAGAAGGTATTCAGGTGGATTCAGCAAAGATTGAAACCGTTGAAAAGTGGGAAACCCCAAAAACTCCGAAACACATACGCCAGTTTTTAGGACTAGCTGGTTACTACAGAAGGTTCATCCAAGACTTTTTCAGAATAACAAAACCCTTAACTGCATTAACGCATAAAGGGAGGAAATTTGAATGGAAGGATGAACAACAAAAAGCGTTTCAATTGTTGAAGAAAAAGTTAACTACGGCACCTATATTGTCATTACCTAAAGGGAATGATGATTTTGTGATATATTGTGATGCCTCAAAGCAAGGTCTCGGTTGTGTATTAATGCAACGAACGAAAGTAATTGCTTATGCGTCTAGACAATTGAAGATTCACTAACAGAATTATACGACGCATGATTTGGAATTAGGCGCGGTTGTTTTTGCATTAAAGACTTGGAGGCACTACTTATATGGGGTCAAAAGTATTATATATACCGACCACAAAAGTCTTCAACACATATTTAATCAGAAACAACTGAACATGAGGCAGCGCAGGTGGATTGAATTATTGAATGATTACGACTTTGAGATTCATTACCACCCAGGGAAGGCAAATGTGGTAGCCAACGCCTTGAGCAGAAAGGACAAAGAACCCATTCGTGTAAAATCTATGAATATAATGATTCAAATAAAGGAGGCGCAACAAGGAGTTTTAAAAGAGGGAAACTTAAAGGATGAAATACCCAAAGGATCAGAGAAACATCTTAATATTCGGGAAGACGGAACCCGGTATAGGGCTGAAAGAATTTGAGTACCAAAATTTGGAGATATGAGAGAAATGGTACTTAGAGAAGCTCATAAAAACCAGATACTCAATACATCCTAGAATGGGGAAGATGTACAAGGATCTCAAGAAACATTTTTGGTGGCCAGGTATGAAAGCCGACGTTGCTAAATACGTAGGAGAATGTTTAACCTGTTCTAAGGTCAAAGCTGAGCATCAGAAACCATCAGGTCTACTTCAACAACCCAAAATCTCGGAATGGAAATGGGAAAACATTACCATGGATTTCATCACTACATTGCCAAGGACTGCAAGTGGTTTTGATACTATTTGGGTAATAGTTGATCGTCTCACCAAATCAGCACACTTCCTTCCAATAAGAGAAGATGACAAGATGGAGAAGTTAGCACGACTGTATTTGAAGGAAGTCGTCTCCAGACATGGAATACCAATCTCTATTATCTCTGATAGGGATGGCAGATTTATTTCAAGATTCTGGCAGACATTACAGTAAGCATTAGGAACTCGTCTAGACATGAGTACTGCCTATCATCCACAAACTGATGGGCAGAGCGAAAGGATGATACAAACGCTTGAAGACATGCTACGAGCATGTGTTATTAATTTCGGAAACAATTGGGATCGACATCTACCGTTAGCAGAATTTTCCTACAACAACAGCTACCATTCAAGCATTGAGATGGCACCGTTTGAAGCACTTTATGGTAGAAAGTGCAGGTCTCCGATTTGTTGGAGTGAAGTGGGGGATAGACAGATTACGGGTCCGGAGATAATACAAGAAACTACCGAGAAGATCATCCAAATTCAACAACGGTTGAAAACTGCCCAAAGTCGACAAAAGAGCTACGCTGACATTAAAAGAAAAGATATAGAATTTGAAATTGGAGAAATGGTCATGCTTAAAGTTGCACCTTGTAAAGGCGTTGTTCTATTTGGTAAACGAGGGAAATTAAATCCAAGGTATATTGGACCATTCAAGGTTATTGATCGTGTCGGACCAGTAGCTTACCGACTTGAGTTACCTCAACAACTCGCGGCTGTACATAACACTTTCCACGTCTCGAATTTGAAGCAATGTTTTGCTAAATAAGATCTCACTATTCCGTTAGACGAAATTCAAATAAACGAAAAACTTCAATTCATCGAAGAACCCGTCGAAATAATGGATCGTGAGGTTAAAAGACTTAAGCAAAACAAGATACCAATTATTAAGGTTCGATGGAATGCTCGTAGAGGACCCGAGTTCACCTGGGAACGAGAAGATCAGATGAAAAAGAAATACCCGCACTTATTTCCAGAAGATACGTCAACACCTCCAACTGCTTAAAATTTCGGGACAAAATTTATTTAACGGGTAGGTACTGTTGTAGAAACCCGTCCTAATCCATCTGGACGAAGTCCATATCGATTACAAACGATTCACAATAGTTGATTACATCGCGAGGTACTTGACCTCTATATGACACATTTTACAAACATTGCATTCGTTTTTGAAAAGACAATATTTCATTACATCGAAAGTTGACGGCATGCATACCATTTCATAATATATCTAACTATAATTGACTTAATATTAATCTTGATGAACTCAACGACTCGAATGCAACGTCTTTTGGAATATGTCATGAATGATTCCAAGTAATATCCCTAAAATGAGCAAATGCACAGCGAAACATTTCTTTCGTACCTGAGAATAAACATGCTTTAAAGTGTCAACCAAAAGGTTGGTGAGTTCATTAGTTTAACATAAATAATCATTTCCATCATTTTAATAGACCACAAGAATTTCATTTCCAATTCTCATAAATATACGTCCCATGCATAGAGACAAAAATCATTCATATGGATTGAACACCTGGTAATCGACATTAACAAGATGCATATAAGAATATCCCCTATCATTCCAGGAAATCCATCGGACATGATATAACACAACATCGAAGTACTAAAGCATCCGGTACTTTGGATGGGGTTCGTCGGGCCCATAGATCTATCTTTAGGATTCGCGTCAATTAGGGTGTCTGTTCCCTAATTCTTAGATTACCAGACTTAATAAAAAGGGGATATTCGATTTCGATAATTCAACCATAGAATGCAGTTTCATGTACTTGTGTCTATTTTGTAAATCATTTATAAAAATTGCGCATGTATTCTCAGCCCAAAAATATATAAAGGGTAAAAAGGCAAATGAAACTCACCTAATGTATTTTGTAGTAAAAATACATATGACGTCATTTATCAAATGTAGGGTTGGCCTTGATTCACGAACCTAAATTATTTATATATATTTATATGTTGGTCAATATTTGTCTAATAAATTAAGTTAAGTCATAGTGTACCACAATCCTAATGCTCGAGACTAATATGCAAAAGTTAACAGAAGTCAATTTGACTCAAAATGATTTCCAAAATTTATATATAGTTTAAATATCGTCGTTGTATATTTTTAAATATTTTTAAAAGATTTATTAGAGTGAATAATATAATTCATGTATTAATAAGTAAAATTTTATATAAACATTTATATAATAAAATATACTTTTATATATATTGAGTAATAAAATTTATAAGGTTTATTTGATATCATAAAGATAATATAATAGGTACTATTAATGTAATTTTAATACACGTAGTAAAATATGTTTGTATCACATTTTTATTTGATAAAATAATATCTATAATAATAGTAAGTAAAAGTTGTATTATTTTGTAATAATAATTATTATTATCCTATTAATAAAATATTAATATTTAAATTTACTAAGAATGATAATATGATAAAATGATAATGATAACTTTAATATTTATGATACTTTTTAATATTAACCTTAAAATAATAATTTTATTTAAAATGATAATAAAAATGTTATTTTATAATAACAAGGACATTTCTAATAAAATGATAATTTTTGTTAAAATAATAGTTTTAATGCTAACGATTCTTTTAATAATAATAATAGTAATGATAAAAATAATAAAAATGATAATTTTTGTCTACATCAATATTTTACAATATTTTAATTTCATCATGATACTCATACTCATTATTTCCTAATCGATTCATTTAATAGCTTTTAAATCGTCTTTTATATCGCGTTCATTTTAATGATAATCATAGTAATAATAATAATTAAGTGGTACTAATATTATAATAATACTAATAATAATAAATGTTATGATAATGATAATACTAATAACAATAATAATAATAGTCATAATAATAATAATAATGAGAATAAATAATAATAATGATAATAATAATAATAATAATAATAATAATAATAATAATAATAATTAGATAAAAACTAGAACAAAGATAATAACGACGATAATAATAATCATTTTTAATAATAATACAAAAATTCATTTGACAATAACTTCTAATCCGTTCATCGAATCCATTCGATATCTAAATGAAAAGTTTATAGTTTTTCGCTAGCTTTCCAAGGACATGCATATCTTATACCTTATCTCAACCGTAGGGGCAGAGCCGGACCTGAGCATGGGCGAGCAGTGTAGTCGCACTGGGCAGCAGGTATGAAGGGGGCATCATCTGAGTTTATACTCTAAAACTTTTAAGTTGGATAAAAACTTAGTTTATGATGATTTAATTCAATTTTAGGCTATTTTAAGATAGCAAAATATACTCCGTAAGTTTTACATCTTGAAGTTAAGAAACAGATATAATAGTTTAAATTTATAGATATGTTGAAAAAGTCATCTGAGTTGCAGGTCTTCAATGTTTAGGGAAGATGACTCCGCGACTTGTGAAGAAGATGACCCATGACTTTTTTTTTTTACGAATTTTTCTTTTTGATACCTCCTACTTTGTGAAAAATGTTATTTAGCCCTTGACTTACTCTTTTGGTGGTCCATTAATTATATTACCAAGTAACCTTTTGATAACATTACTGTGAACTTAAAAAAAATACTTATTTGTATTTTGTAAAATAGTATTATTAATTTGCATTTCTAATTAGATCAAATAAAAAAATGATATTAATTATCGTTTAAATTTAAACCTACTAATAAAATGCCGTTAATTAACTTATACTTATATGTTGAACTTGGAATACAAAATTTATGAAAATTCCACTTTTCTTTTCTGTTAAATAGAAAACATATTTAAACTTATATAAGGAATATACATCCATATTATTTAGTAAGGATTTTAATACTAACGGCAAAAATGTACTGAAGTGTCATCATTTTTTTTTTTAATCTGTGCTCGTAACGTTTTATTTATTATAATAGAAATCGACGAGAATATTCGAACTTAAATTTCGAACCTCAAAAAAAATACGGAGTATGTTTTGTTTGTTTACAAAATTATCATGGGCATCATTTAATCATCTCGCACATGGCATCAAAAATGTCAGGACCGGCCCTGCGTAGGGGTAACTAATTCAAGATTCAACATAACCTAACTAAGGACAATATCAAAAGTACAAGCATGCATAATCCTATTTTCTCGAGCACTAGTCAGGGATACACTATTAATATGTAAAAATTAATTTACGAGTACTCACGTATCAATATTGAGATCCAATATTGCAGGAAAGTTACGTAGACGCAACGGGGATGATAAACACTAAATTGACCTCACGAGCATACCCATGAACCATACCCATAATCTCCATAGCTGTAACCCATAATTTCCTTAGCCCTATACTACTCAAAAACCCATTTTGAAAATAATGCGACCATGACTTCGTCGTAATATTTTATGTATAATATTAATAATAATAATAATAATAATAATATTATTAGTCTTAATAATAATAATAATAATAAGATTAATAATAATAATAATATTAATATTAATAATTAATAATAATAATATATATAATACATATATATCGTGAGAGAGATAGAGTGTTTTGGAAAGTTTGCACAAACTGAACCAGAATCGAGTACTTAAAAGGATGTTGAGCCACCTACCCACCTCATGCAATTGCATGAGGTTTGTGAGGAGAAGTCATGCACTTGCATGAGGACCTTTTTCAATTCATAATGCATCAACAAGCTGCCGACATACTCTCTTATTTATATTTTATATTTATATTTATATTTAATCTATCTAATTAATTATATATTATATTATATTTACGCTCATGGTAAAAATATAATTTTTACCAAAATGACACGGTCGTGGTCTCACGACTTATGTACCACTTTCGGTTTTTCGAGCGCACTCTCGTACGTTTAGAAAACTAGCCTTTTACGTTACGCGACGCGTACCCTTATTAATAATTTGACTTTTTCATCAACAAATTACTTAATAAAAAAATGACTTATATAGTTGAGTGTTGTGGTCATTTGCTTCTATAAATCAGTGGTTCATTGTTTCTCAAAATATTTTATTTTAAATCAGGACGTTTTATGACTAAGTTAAAAATATAGATATATATATATACCTATTTGGAAATATAAGTTTGTATCCAAAATCTTTTATTTAACAATATAACATTTAGTTTTTCAAAACTATATATTTTCCAAAGTTTATTTTTATTTCGTTTAGAAAAATAGTTAATCGCGTAACGCTTTCATTTTACGAATTTAAGTAGATATAATTAATTTATGTTCTAATCGTTTTAAATATCAGTTGCGTCACTAGGCGAGTGTTACTACCGTGTACTTGATTTGAAATCATATATATATTTAATGAGCATGTTTTAAATACACGTTACAACCAATATTCCAACTTACGTTTATTTAATCAACCGCCGTTAAGATAGCCAAGTCCTATTATATCAACAAATGTTTTCGTACAGTTGAAAACTACCTTAATTGATTACTATGAAATTCCATCGATAAACATATGAACCAATTACTATTATGTAAAGTATTTATATTAAATACTTCGTTAACGTTATCGAGTTATAATATATACACATATTCATGTAGAATCATTTACGTTTGTTTAATGGTTCGTGAATCACTGAAATTTAGTCGAGGTTAAATGATTGTATGAACATAGTTTAAAACTCTTGAGATTTAACTTAACAAACTTTGCTTATCGTTTCGGAATAATATAAAGATAAAGTTTAAATTTGGTCGGAAATTCCCGGGTCGTCACAACTGTAGTGACCCGAACTTTTCCATGTTTATATATATTAAATGAAATTGTTATTTATATGATTAAGTGTTTCCAACATGTTAAGCAATCAAACTTGTTAAGACGTGATTAATTGAAATAGGTTTCATATAGACAATTGACCACCCAAGTTGACCGGTGATTCACGAACGTTAAAACTTGTAAAAACTATATGATGACATATATATATGATTATATATATAGTTAACATGATATTATGATAAGTAAGTATCTCATTAGGTATTTTAACAATAAGTTATATACATAAAATTTTGTTTATTGAATTAAGAAACTCGAAACGATATATATAACGATTATCGTTATAACAACGTCTTACTAATTACATATGAATCATATTAAGATATTGTTACACTATGTTTAATCATGATAAATGATAAGTAAACATGTCATTATGTATATTAACAATGAACTACATATGTAAAAACAAGACTACTAACTTAAGTATTTCGAAACGAGACATATATGTAACGATTATCGTTGTAACGACATTTAAATGTATATATATCATATTAAGATTTATTAATATAACATAATATCATGATAATATAATAATTTAACATCTCATTAGATATAATAAACATTGGGTTAACAACATTTAACAAGATCGTTAACTTAGAGGTTTCAAATCAACATTTACATGTAACGACTAACGATGACTTAACGACTCAGTTAAAATGTATATACATGTAGTGTTTTAATATGTATTCATACACTTTTGAAAGACTTCAATACACTTATCAAAATACTTCTACTTAACAAAAATGCTTACAATTACATCCTCGTTCAGTTTCATCAACAATTCTACTCGTATGCACCCGTATTCGTACTCGTACAATACATAGCTTTTAGATGTATGTACTATTGGTATATACACTCCAATGATCAGCTCTTAGCAGCCCATGTGAGTCACCTAACACATGTGGGAACCATCAATTGGCAACTAGCATGAAATATCTCATAAAATTACAAAAATATGAGTAATCATTCATGACTTATTTACATGAAAACAAAATTACACATCCTTTATATCTAATTCATATACCAACGACAAAAAATACCTACAAACACTTTAATTCTTCAATTTTCTTCATCTAAGTGATCTATCTCAAGTTCTATCTTAAAGTTCTAAGTGTTCTTCATAAATTCTATAAGTTCTAGTTTCATAAAATCAAGAATACTTCCAAGTTTGCTAGCTTACTTCCAATCTTGTAAAGTGATCATCCAACTTCAAGAAATCTTTCTTATTTATAGTAATATATCTTTCTAATACAAGATAATACTCATATTCAAACTTTGATTCAATTTCTATAACTATAACAATCTTATTTCGAGTGGAAATCTTACTTGAACTTGTTTTCTTGTCATGATTCTGCTTCAAGAACTTTCAAGCCATCCAAGGATCCTTTGAAGCTAGATCTATTTTTCTCATTTCCAGTAGGTTTATCCACAAAACCTGAGGTAGTAATGATGTTCATAACATCATTCGATTCATATATATAAAACTACCTTATTCGAAGGTTTAAACTTGAAATCACTAGAACATAGTTTAGTTAATTCTAAACTTGTTCGCAAACAAAAGTTAATCCTTCTAACTTGACTTTTAAAATCAGCTAAACACATGATCTATATCAACTCGAAAAATACCATAAAACCGGATATACGCCGTTGTAGTAATACCGCGGGCTGTTTTGGGTTAGTTAATTAAAAACTATGATAAATTTTGATTTAAAAGTTGTTCTTCTGGGAAAATGATTTTTCTTATGAACATGAAACTATATCCAAAAATCATGGTTAAACTCAAAGTGGAAGTATGTTTTCCAAAATGTTCATCTAGACGTCGTTTTTTCGACTGAAATGACTACCTTTAAAAAAATGACTTGTAACCTATAATTCCGACTATAAACATATACTTTTTCTGTATAGATTCATAAACTTAAGTTCAATATGAAACCATAGCAATTGGATTCACTCAAAACGGATTTAAAACGAAGAAGTTATGGGTAAAACAAGATTGGTTATTTTTGCTTGTTGTAGCTACGTGAAAATTGGTAACAAATCTATATTAATCATATCCTAGCTAACTTATATTGTATTATACATGTATTCTAATATATTATGTAATCTTGGAATACCATAGACACGTATGCAAATGTTTTGACATATCATATCGACCCATCTATATATATTATTTAGAACAACCATAGACACTCTATATGCAGTAATGTTGGAGTTAGCTATACAGGGTTGAGGTTGATTCCAAAAATATATATAGTTTGAGTTGTGATCTAGCCTGAGAAATGTATACACTGGGTCGTGGAGTGATTCAAGAAAATATATATCAATTTATTTCTGTACATCTAATTATGGACAACTAGTTGTAGGTTACTAACAAGGACAGCTGACTTAATAAACTTAAAACAGTAAAACGTATTAAAAATATTGTAAATATATTTTGAACATACTTTGATATATATGTACATATTTGTTATAGGTTCGTGAATCGACCAGTGGCCAAGTCTTACTTCCCGACGAAGTAAAAATCTGTGAAAGTGAGTTATAGTCCCACTTTTAAAATCTGATATTTTGGAATGAGAATACATGCAGTTTTATAAATATTTTACGAAATAGACACAAGTAAATGAAACTACATTATATGGGTGAATGATCGAAGTCGAATATGCCCCTTTTGCTTGGTAACCTAAGAATTAGTAAACCGATCTACTAATTGACGTGAATCCTAAAGATAGATCTATTGGGCCTAACGAACCCCATCCAAAGTACCGGATGCTTTAGTACTTCGATGTTATTTTTATCATGTCTGAAGGATTTCCTGGAATGATAGGGGATATTCTTATATGCATCTTGTTAATGTCGGTTACCAGGTGTTCACCATATGAATGATTTTTATCTCTATGTATGGGATGTATATTGAAATATAAAATCTTGTGGTCTATTATTATGATTTGATAATATATAGGTTAAACCTATAACTCACCAACATTTTTGTTGAAGTTTTAAGCATGTTTATTCTCAGGTGATTATTAAGAGCTTCCGCTGTTGCATACTAAAATAAGGACAAGATTTGGAGTCCATGCTTGTATGAAATTATGTAAAAACTGCATTCAATAAACTTATTTTTGATGTAATATATTCTTATTGTAAACCATTATGTAATGGTCGTGTGTAAACGGTATATTTTAGATTATCATTATTTGATAATCTACGTAATGCTTTTTAAACCTTTATAGATAAAATAAAGGTTATGGTTGTTTTAAAAATGAATGCAGTCTTTGAAAAACGTCTCATATAGAGGTTAAAACCTCGCGACGAAATCAATTAATATGGAACGTTTATAATCAATATGAACGGGACATTTCACAGAGACGCCGACACCAGTCATCAGCGTCCACCACCTCCTCCTCCTCAGCATCATTACACACAGCATACAGTCTTTCCTTCTCCATCGTGAGAACAAATCACAGGGTTTGAGGGGCTTGTCACCGACATTTTGGGGAACTCCTCATTAGTACGCACGGAGACACATCTGCCGGTGCTCACACTTCTATATGGGATTAGGCTGTTCTCTTGGAGGAATGGATATGACCAATGACTGGGGAAGAGATTTGCAGGAAGGAACGAGTTGGCATACGGGGCCAATGATTCACACTAGCACCTCATCTCTCACTTGACTGATTGCACGCTCAGACGAGGTTTGTATCGTGGTATCTTTGGCCACCAACACTTCAAGATGGGTACGGAGATTAGCCACCAATGAGGAGATGCTTGATGAGGGCCAGTCAGACTTGAGACACCCAAGGCAGCCCCGTACTAGCGTATCATACTCTTTCCCTCCACATATGCCAGATCAGCCGTGACTCTACTCTCTACCACTTCTAATTATGATTATCTATGATACTTTGATAGATTATTACATTTTTATCATTTTTCGCCCAATCTTGGGCATAACTATCTTTCTACTTTTAGTTTGTATGATATTATTAATGCATGAATAAATGTCACAAACAAACGACGATCGAGACCATACGACAAGATGGAAGCACGACTTGGAGTAAGGATGCATTGAACAAGAACGGCGCCACTACAAGATAAGAAGAAACCACAATAGGTGAACCATCCATACATACCTTGCAACCATACGTGAGTACTACGTCTTCATCGCTTATTTAATAGAATATACGCAATATACTAGACCAACTTAAATACTAAGTGTGGGATTAACAACCCTGCCAATATACTAGACCAACTTAAACACTAAAGTGTGGGATACGCTGTATCCCTAACATTGAGGATAATGTTATTTTAAAGTGTGGGATACCAATATATTGCACACTATGATTCTCGCAAAATCCTCAAGTGTTTAAGCGAACTAAACTTTTCAAAATATTTAAAACTTTTCGAGTATAAAACACTTAGGATTCCAAATTTTATAAATGATCAAAAAGTTTTTATTACAAATAGACAAACGAGTAAAACAAAGTCGAAACTTTTTGCGAAAACCAAACCAATTTTCCAAAAGAGCATTGCATAACCAAAGATACATTTCAACCCATTATAATTGCTGTGAGGTACTACAAATAAGGCCTAACAAGCACTCATTTTTAGTGCTTCACTATGCTTCCGTTGAGTGCGCCGATGTTGGCATCACTGAATCAGAACTTGCTCTTGATCTACATTTCGGAATCACACCTTATGACGAGAATTACTAAGTTAGAAACCTCAGCTATTCGTGAAGACAAAACACCCCCACCACATAAATCCATTTCCATTCTCACTCCAATCCACCATGAAACCATCTACCACTATCCACTCTCTTCATTCACCTCATAAATAAAGAAATAAATCCCGATGAAATCATAACTCCCGGAAATCCTCTATAAAACCGCATTAGAAAAAATGCGAGCATCCAATTCAAGTATCAAGAAGACAGCCGATAAAATGGAAACCTATATATATATATATATATATATATATATATATATATATATATATATATATATATATATATATATATATATATATATATAGGGGCAGGATCAATGGGGAAGTAACCAATCGGGGGGAAGCAAAATGTTTTTTTTCGTTTTTTTGAATTTTTTTTTCCGACATCAAGATCACACGAAAATATGAACATTTAGAAGAGACACTTCGTGATGAATGTTATTATTTAGGCGGGAAAATGATCGACGAAAATAACATTCAAGATAATATTGTTCGTGAAGAATATGAACGTTTTTTTTCCATGTTTTGTGAAGTAAAATTTAGCCCGATTTAGAGTTTAGGGTATAGGGTTTAAGGTTTAGGGTTTAGGGTTTGGTGTTTTGGGTTTATTCCATAAACCCAAAACACCAAACCCTAAACCCTAAACCCTAAACCCTAAACCCTAAACTCTAAACCGTTCGTGTTAAAAACTCAATCTAAATCCTAAATCTAAACCTTAAATCTAAACCCTAAACCCTAAATTTCTAAACCCTAATATCTAAACCCTATAAACCCTAATATCTAAACCCTAATATCTAAACCCCAATAGCTAAAACCTAAAAATACGCTCGAAAAACACGATAATTGTTATATATTACTTCTTCGAGCGTTTTCCCGCCAAAATAAAAACATTTATCACAAAGTGTCTCTACTAAATGCTCATATTTTCATCTCATCTATAATGTTCGTGAACAAAGTTTTTTCAAAAAACGAAAAAAAAAATTTTGCTTCCCCCCGAATGGTTACTTCCCCATTGATCCTACCACTATATATATATATATATATATATATATATATATATATATATATATATATATATATATACATATATGTTCTGAGAAAAGGAGCAGAACCCAAAAGATTCGAGAAAAGAACAACTGGCAGTCAAAAAGAAGGATGCTCATTTTGAAATTCCCGATAAAAAGTTGAAAGGATTATCAAAATCGATCCTTAACGAACTCCTATCTATCCGAAACCCCTTCACAACCCAAACCTCCAGTCACCATCCCTTCACACGAAAAGCCGAGTATATAACTGAAAATTCTCTCATATAAATGATGGAGATTTGAGTCTTGATCAAGCCTATGACGAAGAGTGCAAACATGACTGGCTATAAGCGATTTCATTTCTCAGAACTTTAGGACACCCGACACACTTAAGTGGATTAAGTGACCCAAGTGAGAGAGCCTCAGTTATGTAACCTCCTCTCATGCTTGCGGAAATAGATTCGGGAATATTAAAAAGGATAAAACTAAGTTTCACTTTTACGTCTTGCGAAACAAAGATCGTCTGATCACTACGAATAGGAATCTTCTGTGCTAAAAGATCGAAGGTTTGCTTAAAGACAAACAAAGTCTAAGTGTAGGATATTTGATATGGGCTAAAAAGTCACATTTTTACCTCGATATTAGGGGCCAAAAAATAATAAAGTTCCAATATTTATCGGAAAAATAATCACTTTGTCGATTGATATTGTAGATTTATTAATTACGAAGACGATGCAAAAAGAATCAAGAGAATCGGAGATAAAACCTAGATTTTAGAACGAAAATGGTGAAAGAAAAGTTACGACCCCGGAAACCAAGTTACGATCCCGGGAACAAGCAAAACGATCCAAGAAAACAGCAAACCAGGGTTGCCATACGGCCTGCCACATCACATACGGCCTGCCATACAAAGGCCCATGGAAACGACTTGCCTGATCAAACGGCCAGGCCATACGGCTTGCCATATGGCCTGTCAGCCGTATGCCAGCCAAAATCAAGTCAATTTAAAGGGCATTTGTCATCCATTTTCCACACACCTCTTCACACTCTCTTTCTACAATACACTTTCTCTCACTAGAAGTTTTCAAGGATTTCTCACCTCCGGGCGAAAAATTAAGTACCCGGATATGAACACTGAAGATTGTACTTGGAGCGGTCTAGAGGATGTCAGCAGTTGTAATGGTCCATATCTCATCTGTAAACGGCGAACGCCTTCCTTAATCTAATAAAGTTACTTTGTTACTTTAAGTTGCTTTCATCTTGCATGCTTGTCTATCCATTATAAATGTTTATTATATGTTAAATATCTTATCTGAAACCAAGGTTTCAGCATAATAATAACAATAGTACCTACGTACGGTTAATCAATTATTCGTCAGAGAATAGCTGCCCAAATTAGGTTATGATTAGAGTAGGCAATATAGAGTTCAGTGAACACTGGCTTACTCAAAAGCATGATTCGCGTCAGAAGCAACGTTCTTGAGATGTTGTAAGATGATCCGGGGTTGAGTAAGTAATCACAAAGGAAAGACCTCTAATCCAATTAACAATACCTTAGGATATCTAAGATTGCACTTCTGTTAATATTAAGGCATAGCCTAGTATTAAGTGGAGGAATGTTACTGTAGTTTAACCAACTAGGATTAATAAAAGCTGAGACTTTCCTTTAAAGATATACCACTTTATTCATGTACCTAGAATTCTATCCTTTAAGGTTGTTTAAACCCTTTTAGGTTAACGTTAGGAGTAGGGATATCGGTCTTAGCCAGAATCTTCAAAGTCTAAACTCTCAGTGACAAATTGATTAGGTTCTTAACCCGATTAATTAAGGTTCAGTGTTCATTCTAGAAAGTTAAACTCTCTTGAAAATTCTCCATCAGTATCCTATTCTTCATACCTATCCTTTTTTATCTTTAAAGTTTATATTACCTTAGTTAAGTTTAATCTATCACCCCTTGTCACTAGGGTTAACTATTTAGGCACTTTTGTCCCACATTAATGAGCAAACATACAAAAATACGAACCTAAGTTATAATTATCACTTACCCGTTAAAAGGAAGACAAGTAGGTAAAATATAGCTAGGGAAACCCAGCTAAATATAAATAATAAAACCATTACTCCCTTGTGATAACTGATCCCGACGTTTTGTGATCTAACGAAACCGCATAAATAAAAATCGTCCGTTTCGGCCATATCACACCCCGCCCTTGAAGGCCGAGAGTTCTCTTCTTCGTGCCACATCACTCCGCATTCATCAGTTTCTGCTTCTTTTTATACTTGCCTACACATATTCGAGGGCGGTTAGGCTGTGATGGCCCCGTCAAAACACTTAACGGCTCCGTCACTTGGTCCCACAGCTTGATCGGACTTAAATGAATTTAACAAATGACATTGCATTCTTTTATTTCAAAAGTTTCCCAAAAAATAAATATACCAAAAATATGTAGTTTAAGTAACTCATCATATTAAATACCAAAGTTGACATAAAACATTGTCAACAAAACCCACAAGATTAAATTATTCCAAAAATAGAATGCAAGTGCAAAGTTTCATAAATGTTTAACAAAATCTGCCCAAATGCATGCAGACTCTTCTAACACAGCGGAAGCAATCAAATAACTCAAGTACCTGTGAAAACATGCGAGTAAACTGTCAACAAAAATGTTGAGTGAATTATAGGTTTAAATAACTGATTAAACTTTAGACCACAAGATTTAAAATGTTAGAAAATATAAAACATTATTCCATTATCAATGAGCCACCTCGTAACCACTTAACCCTTTATTTACCCTTGTCAAACACAATAAAAAATATACACTGAACAAGTGTATCTACAACAAAATACGAAGTACTAAACATTTCAATTATAAATTGCTAGCGCGACTAGCTCGAAATGGGGTTGTCAAACCCGATAGATCTATCCGTAGGATTCGCGTTCACTAGTAGAAACCAGTGATTACAGTTACCAGACTAGGGAATATTTTTGTTCAACTCATAACGAATAATTTAACTTTAATTGTCACTTGTGTCTAAACGTAAAATAAAATGCATGTAATCACATCCCAAAAATATACTTTGAAAAGTATGTAAAAATGGGACTATAACTCACCTTAATAGTAAACGAAGTAACCACACAAATATGCGAACAGCAAATGAAGTAAAGTGATCAGGAATGATCATAATGCCGGCCTACAAATAAAGCAGGTCGATATAAATAACTAACTTAGGTCAAGTCTTAGTATGATAGCTATTATACATGTTGCAAGTAGACATAGAACAACACTCAACATGCATCGGTTTGATCAGAACAGCGTACGGACACACACTTTCTATTTTTAGAAAGTTTCTATTTTTAGCAGGTTTTCATTTTTGGAAAGTTTCTATTTTTGAAAAGTTTCAATTTTAGGAAAGTTTTTATTTTTGGAAAGTTTCTATTTTTGGAAAGTTTCTATTTTAGGAAAGTTTCTATTTTAGAAAAGCTTCTATTTTTGGAAAGTTTCCAAATTTAGAAAGTTTCTATATTTAGAAAGTTGCTATTTTTAGAAAGTTATTAAGTTAAGAAAGTTTCCTTAATTAGAAAGTCAACAAAAGTCAACTGAAAGTCAAAGTCAACCGAAAATCAACTCAAAAGTCAACCTTGGTCAAACATAGTCAACGTTAATTTTAAAAGTATAGGTTATAATAATAATATAGGTTATAACGTTAATTAAAGTCATATATGTATAATTATGTCATAACATAAGTTTAATTAAATTAAATGAATTATTAAAGTTAACATAAGTTTAAATGATATAATTAATATAACATAAGTATTTAATTAATTAATTAAATATTAGTCATAACATAAGTATTATTAATTAATAATAGATTTTAAATCATATCATAAGTATTATTAATTAATAACGAATAATTAATCATATCATAAGTTTCTAATTATAATTATTAAATCATAAGTATTTAATAATTAAATTATAATTAAATTATAATTAAATAATAACTAAGCCTTATAATAATTAGAAAATTAATTAATCCTTATTATAAGTCTTATTATCGTAATCTCATAATATAAGTTTAATACTTACCATAAGTATTTTTCATTAATAATAAAAGTATTATTAATCATATGTTTAATTAAATGGTTAATTAAATCATAATTAATTAATAAATGATATAATAAATATATATATCATAAGTCTTAAATTAAATTAATTACTTTTTATATCATAAGTAATTTATTAATAATTAAATTCATTATTTATATCATAAGTCATAATTAATAACCATAAGTTTTAATTAAAAGTTCCTCGGGTCAAAACTTGAGCCCCGGGAATCAGTTTTCGGCGAGTCTTATATATATCTTCGCCTAACCAACCCACCCGACACATTAGTTTACTCAAGAACACCCCAAGAACAGCAAACAAGTCGTGACTTACAGCCCTTAATCAATTTGGATCTTTAATCCGCTCAAAAACGTGTTTTAGTCATACCGGGTGATCCGTGGCTCGGATTTCGATGACCCGAACATGAAAGTTCATCCCATAATCAATCCTAACACACTAGTACACCTTAAAGACTCTAAAAATGGTCACAAAGTCAGACCATACCTGTACCAATTCGTTTTCACCTTTCAATTTCAATAAAACACCATTTTAATCATAACTTATGTTCCGGAAATCGAAATAACATGAATCCGGAGTCTAAAATTAATGTATTGATGAGAGAAACTCGTCTAAACACTTTAATTTCACTTTTATATCAGTTATATTTCCAGAAAACAACAATCAAACCGCTGTCCCAAAACAATCAAACCGAAAACATGAATTAACGAGCATTTCTACGCATACAATCAACAATACAATAACATATAATCATCATACTACTAATATAACATATAAAATCATTAAAATAATTGAAAAATAGAAAAGCTAGGGTTAGGGTTTATATCCTAATCGATAATCAAAGAGTATGAACGTGTAGAGGAGAACGAGAGCAACGCGTTTATACAAACAATAGAATGATCCAAGCTTTAATTTTTGATGAAGATGATGATGATGGTGAAGGTGGGAGATGGCCAAGGGGAGCAAGGAGAGAAGAAAACACAAAAATTAGAATGTGAGAATGAGGAGTGTAAACTAGGTTTTGTCTCCCTAAATCACAAGTTTGAAAAAATGGCACAACACCCCCCTCCATGAGGGTTTCGGCCGAACCATAGGGTGGGATGGGTCCCACTTAGCCCAAATTTGAATAACTTCTAGTTGCTTGTGGCCTGAATGCCCGATCGAAGCCCGAAACGCGAAAACGCTAATACGCGATTAAATAATCGGAGAGATAACAAATACGCGACGAAAATATATATAAATACTATATATAAATATATGACATTAAAATATCATATTTAAAATAATTCGGACTTAAAAATCCCAAAAGCTCGACCGTTGGTTTAAAAATCGAAAAGATTCGCCGGATAGAAATCCGCAATTCGTATAAACGTACAACTTAAAATATGGATACAAATATTCATTGAACACATAATCATTAATAATTAATATATTAATACAAAAATAATAATATAGGTCATAGAAATGACATGGTACGAATAACAGTTAACTGTCGTTAAATAATTAACGGTAAAAGATAACGGAAAAAGTAGGGTCGTTAGGCCCCTGAGGGCGGGGTGATGTGGCACGAGGGCGAGACGACTCTGGGTGTGCACAGTTCAAGGATGACCGACATAATTTTGTCTTTTTTCCTTTATTTTCATCTTCATCCCCAATATTTCACAAACACGAGTATCTTCTTTACCTAACATTCTCATTTTATCAAACTAAATGAGAATGTAAATATTTTGTCCTAGTTTAATTTGACATCATAAAAACTAAAAGGTAAAAGTAAATAGTTTTAAAAAAAATTTCCCCTCTTCTTGTACACAAAATTCTACCGAAGTTTAAATTACTCCGTGTGTAAATTGCGTTGTACCAGTACAACCATTCACCGTCGCTAGCTTTCTTTCGAACACTTCGGATCTCATTTGTGTATATACGCTGTAAGCATAACTAATTATGTAACGTTTGCTCACTTCAATTTACCGTTTATAAGTTTTGGTTTTAATGCTTATTTATATTTATATTTATATTATATAAAAATTTCGATTATTGTATGTGTAATTCATGCCTTAGAATCGCTCTGACTAATTAGTGTTTTAATTTTCTCTTTGTTCGATTTTGGAAAATACTAAAACTCCTTTTATCCTTAATTATTTAGACTGACCCTTCAATTCATCATCAAAGGTTATATAATTTATAATGTTTTTTAGCCCTAGCTTTGTGTTCGACCTAGGGTTCTGATATAACAAAATTAATTCCGATTATCATTTCTGGTCGTTCCTTGGTGGGAATGTTTTGAATTATTGGTAAATTAAATGTTGATTATATTACGGCTCTATTGAGTCGACAACAATCGTCGATTTATTGGCGACTTGACTGACTCTTAGATCCTAAATTAAATTCCAGGCAGGATTTAAAACCCATGGAAATTTTGATTCTACACCATTTTCATGGCGTCTATTATTAATTTTATTCTGTATTTTTAATTTATTTTTTTAAAAAAAAACTTTTTCCTACTTAAAGGCCGGAGGTCCTCTCGGAAGCAATCTCTTTATCCGTCGAATAAAGAGAGGGATGACTTTCTCTACTGATTAATCCTTAATCAGCGATGTTACTTAATTACGGATTGAGTGCAATAAGATTATAATGGAGGATGGAATGTTTGATGATTATTTTGGGCCCCGATGATCGTCTTTCACTTTAACTATCAAGTGATCAACCACCCCGACCCGGTCTTGATTGTTAATTAGCATAATTCACCTTTGCGCGGTGTAAAAATCCCTTGGGTAAGATCACAAGTGGAAATTACAAAGGCTTGGGCAAAATGGCAGAGAATCAACAACCTATAAATGAGAGGCCTAGCTCCCTATTTATAGCATTCGAGATATCCGCGGTTTGCGAATTACTTAACTATCCGCGGAAACTCAGCGGATTAAACCGCGGTCTTGCATTAATGCAAAAACATAACCGCTGTACTTATTTTCAGCGAACATTTCATAGCTTTGCCTTATAATTCGCGTAGTTTTGCCTTTGGCCTTTAGCCAATAAAATATACATATACAATGCTATGTATATGATCAAGTCCCCCCAGTTTATTATGATACATTTTAGCGAAGCAAATGCATCATGATAAACTCTAAAAATAAAGAAGTGCTTCGTAAAATATTTCGCAAACAATATTTTATATTGTTTACCGCCCATTTATTACCGTTGTTTTTATTAAGCTCAACGCGTAATTACAACGGTAACTTTCGCCAATCTGTCAAATCAGCACGCTGTAACGGCTAGAAATTTACCGTTTACACGTTGCGTTAATTTCAGCCATTTAAATGCAATGATTATCTTTTCAACTTGCTCGCCCTAATTCCAATTATAAATAGCTGGTTATTCCGCATAAAAACGTTACGCCTTTATCTCCCAATTTCGCATTCAATCGTATTCTGCCAATCACAATCGTACTTTGCAATTAGCCAATCCAACCTTCAATTTCATCAATTCAACCTCCGATTTAGCTTTTCTTATCATCAATGGCTTCCTCTTCATCTATGCACACTCCGGGGGGTTATGTTTCCTATATGACGGAAATAAAACTCCAAACCTTACAAGAGTGGTATCCGCCACTTGCATAATTTGTGCCTACCGTACCTTTACCAGAAGAGCGAGCTGACACTCCCCCTAAGGGGATGATCACTGTATACGAGGCTGCCATCTCTCAAGGAAACCTTCGATTTCCTCTTACCAAATTTTTTCGTAGTGTCTGCGAATACAATAAGATTGCCATGGCGCAGCTCCATCCGAATGCGGTAAATAAAATTGTTCTGTTCGAGATGTACTGCAATGCCACCAACGTACAACCGCTACTAAACGTGTTTCGCACGTGTAACAGTCTGATTTTATACGATGTGAGATGGTTTTCATTCCGCAGTAAACTGGGTACAATGATTTCACCAAAAGATTCAATCGGCAACTGGCGCGGTTCTTTCTTTTATATTAACGATACCGCTAATGTGAACAGCAACATACCAAAAACATGGTGTACAGAACTTGATCCCAATCTCAATGAGAAACCTGTACTTGATGATCTTGAGCATGATATTCTCAAGACACTCAAAAACGCAGGCCTAATTCTGCGAGCTTATTCAAATGTACCGCTGTACATCGGCAGAGTTTCAATTCAATGGCCATGGAGCGACTATGACGCGCTTTTGGTTGACCAGGCAAAAAATGGTATTTCGCTTAAATTTATCATATAATACTTCTCATACCTTTTGCAATATATTTTTGCTTTACATAACACTATACACTTTTCATTTTCGCAGAGGTTGCTCTTGACCTTATCATGAGGTCACCTGATATTAGCAGGATCTGCTCTGCTCGTCGCCTAAAGAATGGCAACGGCGACATTATTCCTATTGATGAGCCAATCATCAACACGCTTTATATTACTGGCGGCGAGGACCGCGACAAGAGAAAAGTTGTGGAGGGTGCCACCACTCCGCGCAAGAGACGACTACGCCCTCTTGCTGATCAAGAAACAAGTAAGCAATTGTTATTCCGCAATATTAATTGACTACGCATTTTTCACTTTCGCATACACTCGCTATATTTATTTATCTTGTTATAGTTGTTCTTTCAGAGTCATCCGCTGAAGCCCCACCGCTCTACAACATTAGGGGGAGCATCCCCGCAGATGTTCTTGAAGAGCCCGAGCGTGAAAATTTGTCTCTTCCATCTGACGCAGAAGCGTCTAACTAAGAGGGAGAAGAAGAAGCTGATGCAGAAGAAACCGCGGCCGCAGAATAGGCCAACAAATTATACCGCAGGCTCTATAAATTTCTCCCCAAGGAGACAAAGGATAAATATCGCAGTTTATCATACCCCGAAGCTGCAAGACAGCGATTGTACAATTGTTATAATGCTCTTTGTCTTACTGTTGACAGCGTGGAGCGATTCACCGAAATGTCGGATGAATATGATGAGGCAGTGAAGGCTGCCAACGCTCAGGAGAAAAGAGCGCAAAGAGCTGAAGCAAAGCTTAAAAAGGCAACGGAAGAGATTGCCAGGCTTAATAGAAAGGCGAACACTGCGGAACATGAGTTCGCTCAGCTTGTCAAGTATTTACCCAAGTTCGCGGACAAAGTAATGGATTCAAAACCTGTTACTGAGAAATTTCAGGCGTATGCCCAAGCTCCAAAACTTGCAACACGCTGCGAATGGCATGACCTTTTATGCAAGCTTGGCGACCTTTCTCAACCCCTACCTTCTGACATGGCGAATGAAATATGCGCCACAGACGATGCTCGCGAAGCACTTGAAAAGGCGAAGAAGGAGGTTGAGAAGGTGAGCATTCCTGCCTTGGAGGAGCTCAGTCAGCGTGAAGGCGTTTCGTTCGCAGATATTAAAGCATTAGAGCTTTAAGTTTATGTTAGCTATTTTTTGATGTATGCTCGCAATCTTAAATTGCGTTTTAATGTAATTATTCGCGATGCGTTCGCTCTGAATATCAATCACTTATTTACAATTCGCAGTTGCAACTTCTTTTATTTATATAGCGCTTTACTTTAACATTTATCCATAATTCAGACTTGTCCATTGCAATTTCCGCATTCGCTATTGTGCACATAACAAAGCGTACTTTATGCGAAACAATCTTTTAACATTATCAATCTTCTAAGTCCGACACATCGATCCTTAGGCAAGTTTTAGCATTGCGAAGCATCTAAGTGTTGGCAAGATCAGACACTTAGGAAATTTTATCCTTTCGCAATTATTTTCAAATTAACACAAGTGGGCAATTTCATCACCTGGTTTTTATCAACTTATTCCGCAATGCATTTTTGCATTTTCATAACACTTAAGCAGACTATGCTTAGCGAAAATCATGCCACCTTACTTAAAATATCCGCAGAACAAACATTAATTTAGTGTTGTAAAAGACAAGTAATTGCATTTTGCGAATAAGCACTACGCGTGACCACACGCAGTGTTTTCGCTTTGTAAAGAAACAATTACTAACACTGAAATTAACTTTGCTTTATTCATTATTATTTCGCATTACAAGATTCGAAACATAAACACAACATATCACGCATTAATGAAATTTGCCATAGTATCTCATTACAACTTTTTACTGCAAATTTTCGCACTATGCAGGGTGAATTGAATGCCCCTCAATACCCATATTTGCACTTGCCATAACCATAGCGCAGAAAGGCTCCACTTTCGCAGAAATCAGCGTACCAATGCCCTTGTTGGCAGAAAATTTTAGCATACCATGTATGGTAGATGGTATAGCGCCAAACATGCGCAAAGCTGTGCGCCCAAGTATCATATTGAATTGCGATTGATTTCGCATTATGTACAGATTCAATAAATCTTGGCGCCTTAGCGACTCATCGCTGTCATCAACTAACTCCATTTGTAATTCCAACTGGCCAACGGGCCAGGATGACTCTCCTGAGAACCCAGCAAGTGAAACCGCAGTAGGTTTCATCAAAGCTTGAATGTTCGCGGGCAACTTGCTAAAGCATTGTTCGTACATGACGTCGACACTGCTACCAGTGTCCACATGTACCTTCATTATCATTATACCAGTATTCGCAATGCGACATGAAACCACTACAGGTTTATCAACATCCGCAATCAAGCTTGCAGGTGGAAATGTAATAGAGGGACATTTCCAACTAACAATCTGTTCTGAAATTTGCAGTACCGACATTTCGCCCTGCACTTCTACCACGTTGATCACCTGGATTCCGCGCTGATTTTCTTTTTTGCTCACCATTTTTACCCCTAGATTTTTTACTGCGGGAGCCTTTCGCTCAACCGCGTTTGACGCATTCGAGGTGTTAGCTTCTGTAGGCATTATAATCGCATTCGCGGTGTTTTGTGCGATTAAATGGTCCAACTTGCCTTGCTCGTATGCTTCTGCAATGAATTCCGCCAAATCTCTGCAACGATTGGTGTCATGACCGTAATCGTCATGGAAAACACAAAATTTTGATCTATCGCGCCTGCTATTTTCTCCCAAAGGCTGCGGATCAGGAAAAGACTTTTTTTTGGAAAAAAAGGGGACGGTACCCCGGAGAATTTTATACCATCAAAAAACGAAAAGTACATGGGGGGATGATTTTTAGTGAACCATCCGAAACACTATTACACTTTCTACCAAACTAGAAAGCATAGAAAATAAAACATTCACCATAATTCATCCCTATACCAATAAAATACAAAGTCTATACAATCACCAATACCATTTCTATAAGACCTATGACTCATAACCAATTGAAGAACCACCTGCAACTCTTTCTTGCAACAAAATTTCCTTGGGCGTTTTTGTTAGCGTCTGAATGATGTTGAATGATTCATTGCTCCACTTTTGCGTAGAATAGCGATCACGGCGGCCATATCCATGGTTATCATTTTGGCCTTGAAACCTGTCATTTTGCGGGTATCCACCGCCGCCATTTCTCCGCGGAAGACCTGATCCGCGGTAATTATCATTGTTACCATCGCGAAAAGAATCATTGTCATCTTGCCAACTTTTGTCTCTACCCCATCCACACGCAGGGGTTATACTGCTATCCTCTCCACCGCGAAGATAATCATATGTTTCCTGTTGAACTTTTGCAAAAGTCAGCGGGACATCTCTTCGCAACCTCCGCACAAGAGTAGGATGTCGCTGTGGGTTAATAGCATGCAAAAAACCAGAAATTTTCTGATCTTCATTCAATCGTGGAATTTTTTGGCACTCGTAAATATACCGCGTAAGTAGTGCGCTTAGAGTCTCCTTGTTGCCTTGCTTAATATCGTGACATTCTATGTGTGTCTTTTTCTGCGGTAATAGATTTTGAAACTGCAGCAAAAATTTTTCGCGCAAATCTACAAAGCCAATGATACTGCGAGATTGCAAACTATGAAACCATTCCCTTGCTGACCCTTGCAAGGCCATGGGGAACACTCTACACGCGACTGGTTCATCCCAGTTATAAGTGCTTACTACGCCTTCGAAGCGTTGTAGAAAATCCAAAGGATCGGTTAGACCCGAATAGACTCCCAGAGTTGCCGGCACGATCGGCGAAGAAACAATTGGATAATCAGAAATGTGCTGGACAAACTTGTCCGCAGCAGTAGTGATTTCTGTTGCCTTTTTTGTGCGAACATTTGTATTATCCGCACAAAATTTAGTAAGCATGTCTTGCAAAAAATTTGGTTGGTCAAATTTATGTTGCATTGACTTTGGCGCAATGCTTCTGAAAGCATCCGCCAAAAAATTCTGGGCATTTTCTCTGCGAGCAGCGTCAGATGTGTCACCTTCTTCCCCATAGCGAGGGAAAGGTGTTGGTGGTCGCTTTCGCTTAATTTGTGGATTTTTAACAAATTCTTCTACGCTGTCCGAATCATCAGAAAATTCGCTCTCTTCTCTTGGTGTTTTTGCCATTTTTGATTTGTACGCAAAGTTCAAATGAATGCGATCTTCTGCATTATCACTATCGCTATCATTATGCTCAAGAACTAGACGATCAACTTGTGATCCTGAATCATTCAATGGCCATAAGTAAGTGCGCGGTATGCGAGATTCGCAATTACGCTTAGCATCTCTCTTAGCTTGCTCGATTGCAGTACCAACAATTTTGTCAGTTCGCAGACTAGATTTTCCAAATAAAGCTTTTGGTCGCTTCCCATCAGCGATTGTTTCATTGCGATTTTGCAGCAAAGTTCTTCGCGCAATCATTTTTTTAGCAGCAACTTCTGGCTGTGAGTCACTAGCATTGTTTTCAGCAGATGTTTTAGCGATCGATTCTTGAACCGATTTTCCCGCGGTTATACTAGCATTTGTTTGCAATGGAAATATCACAACATTCTGCGAATCACCAGGCAGTGCATCAGCATTCGCAGAAACGCCAGTTTGCTTTGCATTTGTCATCATGATTGTCGAGCAGATCGACTGATTGCGTATTCCAAAAGCACCTGCAAATCATCACAACAAAAACACGATTGAAATTAAACCGTCGAATTAATTGTTTAACGGCATAAAACAAAAAATTTTCAATTTAATTCGTAAAACGTGTCCCACGGATGGCGCCAATTGATCAATCCTTAATTAGCGATGTTACTTAATTACGGATTGAGTGCAATAAGATTATAATGGAGGATGAAATGTTTGATGATTATTTTGGGCCCCGATGATCGTCTTTCCCTTTAACTATCAAGTGATCAACCACCCCGACCCGGTCTTGATTGTTAATTAGCATAATTCACCTTTGCGCGGTGTAAAAATCCCTTGGGCAAGATCACAAGTGGAAATTACAAAGGCTTGGGCAAAATGGCAGAGAATCAACAACCTATAAATGAGAGGCCTAGCTCCCTATTTATAGCATTCGAGATATCCGCAGTTTGCGAATTACTTAACTATCCGCGGAAACTCAGCGGATTAAACCGCGGTCTTGCATTAATGCGAAAACATAACCGCTGTACTTATTTTCAGCGAACATTTCATAGCTTTACCTTATAATTCGCGTAGTTTTGCCTTTGGCCTTTAGCCAATAAAATATACATATACAATGCTATGTATATGATCATCTACTCTTGAGAGTGTTTCACTCTGGGTGGAGAAATGACTTGTCTTTATTTCTCGGATAGGGGAAGGATTGTCTACATCTCACCTCCCCCATACACCACTCATGTGGTATTGGGTTTTGTTGTTGTTGTTGTTGTTGTTAAATGTTGATTATATGCATTCATGTTGCTGATGCGTTTCGATAGCCTGATACTGTAATAGTTATTAATTAGGAATTATCGTAGCCACCATTTTTCTTTTTTGAAAGGCAAACTCACGAACATTAACAAATATCCATTCATTGACTCGAACCCTCAACCTCTTGGTTGGATGTGTTCCTCGATACAATCGTAGCCACCATTAGTTTTAGTTTCTCAATTACTAGTAACTGCTGGTGATTAGAACAAGTTCATTTAGCTTATTTTAATTTTGCTATTATAAAAAAAAAAAAAAGAAAAAAAAGAAAAAAAAAAAAAACTGGTGGCTCAAAATATTCTAGGTCTCATATCACCTTCTTACTTTCACTGTTGTCAGAGGAGACATCAAATTTCTATTTTCTTTTTTGTTTCAATTAAATTAAATTATATTTTAACAATAAACAACGATAATTTGGTACGTTGATAAATGTTATGTTTGCCTTAATTTGGTGATTCTGTTCGCTGTTTGTAGAAGTTAGTGAAATAATAGTAGTATACTAATACCTGGTGATTGGTTCATGTTGAGGTTTAGAGTAAGATGGACTTTTTTGTTATGGGCAAGGCTGTTTAAGCTGCATTATTAAATCTAAAAGGATATATTTTAAGAGATTTCTTTGTTCTTAAATTATACCATCTCTTATGATCAGTCACTTGTGTTGGGGTGTGTGTGTGTGTGTGTGTGAAGAGTAAGATTATGTGGATACTCTTTGTCGGTTTTCAATTTGCATGTAAATGACATTTTTTTATGATTTGTCTGCTGCTAAGTAATGAGTTTACTTTTTACCCAAATGATATGAAGGTAAGAAACCATCGTTGTGCTATGAACTAGACGTACATAGAATTATTTCCAGAAAATTGATAAAACCAAATGAAAAGCAGGTTTGGAAGGAATCACCAATCTTTGTGGTTTACATACATATCCTAATTATTGATCATTTAAAGGGTAAACCGACCCTTTCGTGGCCCCACACCGACCGGTCCCATGGCCAACAAGACAAGTCAAAGAAATACAAAGCATATTGAGGAGTGTTCTGTTTCCAAGTAAGTTACACTTCTTTATAAATTCTTTACTTTCACAATAACAAAAGTGTAGTAGTTTATCCTTGTCTTTTTCTCAAGGAAGCTTATATTTCTTTATAGACTACTTGGCATGTAAATGCGCCTGTATAGGCTTCTCAACTAAAACATATATATGTATGTATCTATGTATGGATATGGATATTCATATAATAAAACCGAAAATAACTTCACAACTAAATATGATTTGAAGAACTGTTGTTTTACTTTTCGCGACAACCAAAAGTTGTTATTGTTTCTTTTTTCTAATTATAGGCGTGATACTAGTCTTATTTATGTTGGTATATGGAATTAATGCTAGCTTATGAAACTCACTTAAACATATCTAATACGTTCAATATTTGGTCATTCAAACCTTATATTGTTCTTCCACATTAGTTCCTTGCATAATTGTTCAAGAAGACATGCGCATATATAAAATGGCCTTATAACAAACACGTAAAAGTATTGTTTGTGAAGTGATCTGATAAAATATGCATAATATTTGCAGTACATTGGGCACGTGGGGTATTCTCTGTAGCACGTGCTTTGAGATCCGCGGATACCCGCGCCCGTGATGGGTGGATAAAATCCAAAATCTTTACCCGCGGGTGGGCGATGGATGTAATTTTGTACCCGCAGACGGGTCGCGGGTGGGTGATGGATGTAATAGACCCGTTGCGGGTAAAATTCGATCCGAAAATCCGTAATACCCATTTAAATAATCCGCGTATATACCCGTTCTAAATGAGTGAAAATAACTCTAGTAATTCGTCAACGTACCTTATGATTAGTTTTAGCAACTAAATTTTAATTGTTAATTTTAAACATTCTAACTTCGCATATATTAGTAAGAAAAGTATAACTAATATTATATGTTTTCTCATTTTATTATATCATAAACATGAATATATTATTGAATGATGTTTTTTATGTCACTTTGAATTACGTAATAATATTTATTTTTGAACATTTTAATTTACATATACTTCATGAATAAGATCCGCGGGTAAACCCGTGACCCGCGAATATCCGTGAATACGGGTGATGGATCTAAAAATAAATCCGTTAACAAGATCCGCGGATTAATGGATCGTAAAAAAATCCGCGGGTGCGGGTGATGGATGCAGTGGATCCGCGCCCACGACCCGCGAGTGCCATTCCTACATACCGGTAGGAAGAAATCACTTGCGCCACTTGTGTTTTTCGGGACTACAGGTACGATGCTCGATATTATTTTGGGTATTAGTGCTTGCGAGAGAGAACATGCTGAACGCCAAATGAAAATACTCCAACAACAGAATGCTGTTTATGTTCCCACTACTACTTCTGCATATTTTGAGCCTCAATGGTACAAGTAATAATCAACTTGTAAATTTCTCTGCAATCCCATTGGTCAGAAGATCCTCCAACCACTGTTATACTGTAGCAGCGGCATCTTTTTTTTTTTTTTTTTTTTTTTTCCTTCTTCTTCCATATAGGCTTCTACTTTTCTCATCTTCCCTTCAAATCACGTAAATTTTCTTCCACCCTATTGGACAAAATATTGAATATATTTAGTAAACCTACCCATCTTCCCTAATTCATTCCCCATCTCTCTACAATTCATCACCCCCAATTCACCACAGAGTACCCAACTGTTAGTTCTCATCAATTCAGTTTGTGTATGAGAAATTAGTCTCTTAATTTCGTTTCATATTAAAATCTTGAATCAAGATTTTTAAAATTAGGGTTAGTACATACAGCAAGACTCGCCGATTCACCACTTCCTCAGCAAATTCTTCTGCCATAGGTCTCTTCTGCTCTGGTATTTGTACCATTTCAATTGTATAATTTCAGTTTATGATATTTATGTTATTGTTGTTTCTCTTTATGAATTTTGCATACAAGGTCTTCTTCACCAAAAAAATAAAATAAAATTTGTTGTTTATATTTTGAATTGTGGAAGATGGGTAGGTGAATTCTTTTTCTTTACCATTAGTAATTTTGGGTGAAAAGATTACATTGATTTGTTTGGGTTCCGTAACATAAAGCGTAGTTAATTTATGGATTGTAATTGAATTTTTTTAATTTTGGTTATGTGTATGCAACTCATCTAAATGAATCATAACTAATTTTTTGGGTTTTGATTATATTAATCATTACTAAGTTTTTAAGTTTTGGTAACATGAACCATAACTGAGTTTTTGAGTTTTGACTGCTCTGTTTTGGTATAACAAATCAATTAATCAAGTATTTTAATAAAGACAAATTGTGGTTAATTTTTACTTTTTTGGATATAACTAAATATTTGGCCATATATAATGAAAAAAATGATATTTGTTGAGAGGTTGCAGTGTTGCACCGAAGTTTTGGTCAAATAACATGATTATGAAGTAGAAACATATTACGAATCCTAAAAAACCAAACATTTTTGTGTCGATTTTTATTTGAATTGTGCAACTTGAAGGTTCATTACACACCTTTAGGCCCATGACACGTTTGGTATTAGTAATGAATATCGGTTTGATTTGGAATTAAACAGCAATTTAAGCGCATTTATATATGTTGGTGGCACTATTCAGGTTGTACTTCAAAACCATAATCTAAAGAAGTATTTTGAAGTCTTTACCTTAATCGGAGGGATTTAGTAGCCATGGTGGTGGGTGGCGGTGGCCATGGCTTGCCTTACACAGTGAGCTAACTCACTTTTCTTCTCTAAACTCTACTATATGATGTACTTTCTCTTAATTCCGATTCTTTAAACTTGGATTATACAGGTTCTATGTTTGCAAAAAGCTTGCTGCTATAGCAACACTCCAACACAATATACTTATATCATTGGTTCTCCCCATCATTTGGATTTTCATTACCATTGCTACTACTGTATTTGTAAGTGATAATTATTCGTTTTCTTTCCGGATTATATTGATTGTTCCTTTCTTTGTGATACATCGAAGTGACGATTTCTAATTTGATGTTGATTCTAAGTTGTTGTGTTGTTTTGACTTTTGCTTTAATTTGTGTCACTATCGTTTGTTTTTTTTCTTTCATTTTTTATAATTTTAATTTGCATTAAAAGTGTGTATTACTAGATGTTTTTCTATTTCCGTTGTTTTGTATAATGTTGTCGGTATTTGTGGAATGTGTGTTGGCCTCTTATAATTTTTTAGATAAATGGTTCGCATTAGTTTTTTTGCCCATATTGTTTTCTGGGATAATGTCAACTAACAAAAGACAGAGGAAGGCTAGAGATACCGGTTGTTCCTTTGTTAATTTGGTGTTAGTGGTATTCGTTTTATGACATCACACGACTTGCGAGGTCATAGTTGCGTCACTGTACGTCTGTACCTCCCACGGCCTGTTCATTCAATTGTTTGCCGTATCTTGCCTCATGTCGACTTTGAAATGTCTGGTGTTAATCTTTTGAGTGCTTTATCATCTTCCATAAATTTGAATGATGCAAGTACGATTATAGTTCCTTAAAGTCGTCGTCCATTAAGCGCTTTAGTTATGTTTTTTAAAAGTTATGCAGGTGCTCAGTCATGTTATTTATGTTTATATATGTCGCTTCAGTTGTATGCATATATATATATATATATATATATATATATATATATATATATATATATATATATATATATATATATATATATATATATATATATATATATATATATATATATATATATATATATATATATATATCAAAAGTCAATTCAAAATGTGACTTAATTAAGGAAGACATGAATTGGAGAAAGGAATTAGTGTTGTTGTTAAATTCGAGGAGGACAAAATGAAGGTGACACCAACATATCTCTCAAAACAGCCAAACAAATCTGATTGAACCGCAGCTACTATGGCTGTTAAAGATAAAGGTAGGTGGATGATGGTATTTACATTGAATCTATGTCTGGTGTTTCTATAATCGTTAATTTTATTGTTTATAGTACCATCTAAAATCTTGTCATCGTTTTGTAGTTTTATTTAGGGTTTTTCCCCTTTTGATGGATGGAGATGATATTTATAATGGGAATGATGTTGATTCAGATGATGAATAATGAATCTGATGGTTCGGATGAGGCTTTTTTTGAGGTTTAAATATGACGTCCCTGTTTTTCCTCTGTAATTGCATTTGAAAGTTTGTGTTGCAATTAATTTTGTTTTATGTATTTGATAGAATAGTTTTAAAGATACGAAGATATTTTAGTTTTATGCTCTTTGGTATTATGTTTATGTTGTGATGGTTATTTTTAAAGATAGTTTGTGTGTCATAAATGTAAAACATAGCAACTAACTTTCTTCCAGTTAAATTATGTAATCGATTGATACTACAAGTTAATTAAACTTAAAATCAGCTACTGGATTTATCAATAAGTTTAATTATTTATATCTATCGCCTGTGTGTTTATGTGTGTCTATGTTGTGATTTTGAAGAATTTAGTCATATATTATGTGTGTGTGGAACTGACTGTATGTTGATTTCTGAAACTGTACTTCAATGAATAAGGTGGACAATAATTGTTTACTGTATGTGTATGAAGGGGCAGGCCACAGAGAGTCTGCAACAGAGGAATACTATGCTTAGCAATATGTGATGGAGGTTTTGGTATATGGGTCGCGAGTCGCCAAAAAAAAAAAAAAAAACAGTTTTGTATAATCGTTTATTGATTTATACGTAGTATGTTTTTGGCCCAAATTTTGTTTTCTATGTATGTTATTTGTTATTTTTGTGGTGAGACTCATATGGACTGATGGAAAAGTAGCTTAATTTGAATGCAGATTTGATTTCTTTCATAATAGGAGACCATTATGAATTAAACCTTGAGATACATTTGATTTCTTGAAATATTTTTGAATATTGTTATGTTTTATTAGTTGGTGGAATTTTTTTTTTTTTTTTTTTTTTTTTAAGTAAAGGAACATGTATTGGCTTTCTGGAATGTGTTACCTGTTAGGTATTAAAAGCAATTGTAATAAATCATGTGGTCTACCTTCACAGAAGAATGATATGTTTTACACATGTTGTTTCTATATTTTAGTACTTTGTTAATTTTGGATGAATTTTAATTGTTTTTGCATCTTATTAATAGTCTTTCATTGTAATGCAGATGTACCTACTTATATATTGGTCGTTGAGGATGATTTACAACAGGCGTCAGTGATAATACAATCATGGCCATTGGTGTACACACATGCCACCGGTTAGTTGATGTAATCGTTTTCTAGATTTAGATTTGTAGAAGTTGGAAACCCTTTCTAATCGAATAAACGCTAAACGCACACTATTGATGCTTCACAAATCCGACGCAACAAGCAAAACGTGCAATCTTCAAAAATGAAGGTAACACGAAACCGCAAAAAAACAACCCTTTACCAAAAATTAATCAAACGCTAACAAAGTTCATTTTCACAGCCGATGAACAAGAGGAGCAAAATAAGTAGAAAAAGGAATAAAAACTGCTCCAACTAGCTTTTGCTCAACTTCAATTTTTTTTGCAAACCAAGTCCCTCCAAAAAGAGTGTTGCACAGCCAGTCTTTAATTACACTTACGAAATCCGCATCTACCAAAAATATCAACGAAATAGTTACAAAAAAGATTACTAAATCCGCCGCAACGTGCGGACCACGTACCTAATTTGAATCATTAGCTGTAAACTTGGTTTTGTGACCAAAATTTATCATTGCTACTTGATAAATTAAGTGTTTTTATGCTTGATCACTCAAAACATTTATGTATGCATTTCGTTGTTACTATTGGTCTGCTACCTAACACTTCGTTAAAAAGATCTAGATTGATATATTGTTTCCTTTTACCTTAATGAATATGAACAAGAAGAAGAAATAGTAATAGTAATTAATTGAAAATTATGTGGTTTGGATAAAAAGAAACGACAATAACAAATGGTGGTTTTGATCATGGAACAAATATAAGAAGACACAATATTCACATCTGAATTGCTACTGATTGATGGTGCTGATTTTTCTATTTTATGATAAACATAGGAAGGATTGCAATTTTGTTTTTCTGGAAAGACAACACACTTTACACGAATATTTACAATAATTTACAAAAAGATTAGGTGAAGAAGAATTACATTGATTAATGTAAAGGTAGTAAACGAGCATTTAAAGAAGAGATGATCATGCGAGTCGGGAACTAAATGGCAAAGCGGACACAATTGTGTTTTAGAAACATCCACCTCCCAATCTTTCAATCTGTCTTCGGTCCAAAGCTTTTGGCCAATCAACAACCACATCATAAACGAATGTTTAGGGATACACTGAGAATACCACACAATTGAATACTGATTCACACTGTTAGCACGCAGTCTAATAGTATCCCAAACTAAATGAACAGAAAACTCACATAGCTCTTGCGCAAGGGACCCAAACAACTTTATCAGGCGATGAAAGGAATAGCTACAGAATTTAATTCAATAAACCTACTTCGCCATTCATTTGGCTACGTCCAGCCTGGACTTCCAAGAATGTTGAAAACAGAACAGTTAGCAAGAAGACCCAATTGTGCAATCTATAGACTTAAAACAAAATTAATCAAAGGCCCTTGAATGCATCAACTATCAAACCACATGGATGTTAATTTACCATCACCTAACTGATGATAGAAGTGATCTCGAAGCACCTCCCGCATACCCAATAACCTCTCAATAACTTACCATCACCTAACTGTTCGTATTTTAACCTTTTAGTAAAGGTGTTAATATTGTTATAATTCAGTAGGCTTATAACTACCTTTAATGGTTATAAGAACAAAGAGAGAAAAAGAGAGAGAAGAAAGAGAGAAGAAATATTGATATTGATATTTCAAGAGAAATGGTGCACCTTAAATGGTTACCATACATGTCTATTTATAGTATAAAATATTACTATGCAAGAAATATAATAATAATAAAATTAACATCCAATCTAGATATTTTATAACACAATCTAGATATTTTATAACACTCCCCCTTGGATGACAATTTTATTAGAGAATAACTAGTACTGCCTCGTTAAAAACCTTGCTAAAGAAAACCCATTGGGATAAAACTTTAGCTAAGGGAAAAAGAGTGCAGCATAGAGTTGACTCCCCCTCAAGTAGGCAACGCCTGAGTTGTTACATCTTCTGAACATGCCTCATGCCAATATTATGAACGTGTGTTCTGAAAATAGCAGTTAGCAGTGCTTTGGTATAAAGATCAGCAGAGTTGTTGATTGAACGTATCTCATTTTAATCTGGTTGTCTTTTATGATATCTTGAGTATATGAGAAAAATCTGAGGTTTTCATCTGAAACTGTATCATCTAAATCTTTTATGTACAAGTTTGGCCCTCGTGATTTGTCTACAGTCTCCTTCATGGTTTGTTCAAACCGTTGTTTCAGTTCCTATTCCCTTTCAGTCTTTTTCTGAGCCTTACCAATATACCATTATTTTCCATCAAACTTATGACCGTTAAGACCGTTTATAGCTTTAGCGCCTCGTCAGCATTTATGTTTTGTTCTGTCATTTTTGATACTCTTCTTTCATTTATGTAAGCTGTATTATCTTCATAGATAGTTGTTACGCTTTTATAGCGTTCTAGTCCACAAGAATCAATAATGATTTGTATCATTGATCTTAACTAAAATCATTCCCGAGTAGCTTCATGTAATGCAATCACTTCGGCATGATTTGATGATGTTGCAACAAGTGTTTGTTTTGAGAACGTCATGATATTGCGGTGCCTCCATTTAGGAATACATATCCAGTTTGAGATTTAGCTTTATGTAGATCGGATAAATAATCTGCATCTGTATAACCAAACAAATCTTGTTTCGAGTTGTTAGAATAAAATAATTATAAATCAGTAGTTCCCCGAAGGTATCAAACTATTTGTTTGATCCCATTCCAATGTCTTTTGGTAGGGGCTGAGCTGAACCTTGTCAACAAATTAACTGCAAAAGAAATGTCAGATCTTGTATAATCTATAAGATACATAAGAACCTCAATTGCACTAAAATATAGAACTTCCGATCTGTTAAAATTTTCATGATCTTCGCAGGGATGAAATAGATCAGTGTCAATATTGAGTGATCTAACAACCAATTGGCTTTATCTTTAAAAAAAATGTTTTAAAATCTTTTCAGTATAAGTTGTTTGATGTACAAGTAGACCATTCGGCATATGCTCAATTTGCAATCCAAGGCAATACTTGGTTTTTTCAAGATTTTTTATTTCAAAATAATTCTTTAGAAGTTGAATGATTTCATAGATCTCTTTATTTGTTCATATGATGTTAAGAACATTGACATAAACAACTACGATCACATATCCGAACATTGTTTTTATAAAACATACGTGCAAAATAAGTTTATATGTATACCCTTTTTCTTATCAAGTAGTCATTTAATCGGTTATACCACATACGTCCCGTTTGTATAAACCCACTTAGAAATCTTTGTGATTTAATGGAATATATTCCCTTGGGTTTTACATTAGATGCTTATGATACCTTAACCCTTTAGGTATATTCATATATATCACTATTAAGTGATCCATACAGATAAGTAGTAACAACATTCATGAGATGCATTTAAATAACTACCAGGTTGATTAAGTATCTAATAAGTAATTGTATCCATTACAGGAGGATAATTTTTCCTCCTAATTCATTTCTGGTCTTTGTGGGAAATATTGAGTTACAAGTCTAGTTTTGCCTTGTAACTTCATTTGCACATTTCTTTTCGGATAAAAATTCATTTGTATCGCATACGTTTCACATCTTTAAAAGTGATAACGATTGATCCGAAAACTTTTCTTTAATCGAGCGATTCTAATTCAGCTCTTATTGCTCCTTTCCATTGAGCTCAATCATGTCCATTTTGTATATTCAATGACAGATTTTAGTTCCAGATCATCATCTTTATTCATGATGTCATTGTAACATTATATGAAAATATCTCATAGAGATTTTAGTTTCATTTCGGTTCCATAATATTGCATAATTTATCGCAATTTTAGTATTTACATTTATCAATATCCTCTGCAGAAGGAATATTGATTTGTGGTTCTTCTTGAACACTTTCTCTTACCTCATTATCAGCTGATTTTCTTTTTCGAGGATTTTTATCTTCGGAACCAATTGATCTTCCACGTTTCATGCGTGGCAAAGACTCAACAGTGACATTATTGCCAGCTTTTGGAATTTCAGTTCGAGCTGAAGCATTTATCGCTGGTATATATGATTTAGTCACTTTTTTATATCTGTAAATGCATAAAGTAATTAATTTGCAAGTTCTTGCATATGCATTATTTTTGAACTTTCGTTTCACATTCTTTTGTGCGAGTTCAATATACCTTAATTGATGTTCGCATCATGAAGCATCATTTTATTTTTTATTTTTATTTCTCCCCCTAATCTAGGGAACAATGTTTTATTAAAATGACAATCAGCAAAACGTGCTGTAAAAACATCACCCATCATGGGTTCAATATATCTTATGATTGAAGATGTTTTATATCCAAAATATATTATCATCTTTCTTTGAAGAACCATTTTATTGTGTTGTGGTGATACAATTGGAACATACACTGCACAACCAATATTTTAAGGTAGAAAATATTTGGCTCTTGGCCAAAATCAAGTATTAAGTGAAAATATTTACGACTTCCACATGGTATAATGCGAATTAATGTCGCAGCATGTAAATTTACATGTCCACATATAAATATTGAGAGATTTGTACTCATTATCAATTGTCTAGTTATTAGCTGTAAGCGTTTATCTATTGATTCAGCTAAACCAATTTTGTGTATGCACATGAGCAACTGGATGTTCAACAACAATCCCTATAGATATATAATGATCATTAAATGCTTGAGATGTTAACTCACCAGCATTATCAAGTCTCATCCTTTTAATGGTGTAATCAGAATAATGTGTTCTCAATTTAATAATTTGTGCAAGAAACTTTGCAAATGCCATATTACGGCTTGATAACATACAAATATGAGACCATCCGCTAGATGCGTCTATTAGAACCATGAAATATCAAAATGGTTCACATGATGGTTGAATTGGTTCATATATCTTACCTTGAATTCTTTCAAGAAACATTTGTGATTCTTTTTCATAATATACTTTTCATTAATCACCATATGTGCTTTCCATTAATCACCATATGTGTTTTTTTTTTTATAAATCACCATATGTGTTTTTTTTTTATCATATATCCTTTTCACCATATACGCTTTTAATCATAGGCGCTGTGTTTTTCACCATATGCGCTTTTAATCATATGCGATTTTCATCATATGCGTTGTGCTTTTCATCATATTCGCTTTTTATCATATGCGTTTATCATATGCGATGCGCTTTTTATCATATGCGCTTTTTTATGTGAATAGTAAATTAATTAATTTCGTTTTACTATTCATATGAATTAATTTAGATTTACTATTTTGTTAATTGAGTAATATATATATACATCATATACTTGTGACTCCGAAGGCTCAAATGAATTTGACCATATAGTTATACGTTGTACCTTGCACATTAATTTTCAGTAGAAGCTTTAGATGCATATTATTTTCAGTAGAAGCTTTAGATGCACTTTTTTTTTAATCACCAAATACCACAAACACTTTGTTTGCGTTTGTTCATAGTCATCAATGAAAACCATTTTCTTTAATTTTATTTTATACAATAAAATTAACGCATCATTATTCTTTTCAAAAACAATAATCTATTGTTATTGTTCACTTGTGCCATGTTTAACAACAAAAGTCAACAACCTCTGTCTTGTTTGTTGTGGCAACCAAAAACAACCTTTGCTTTTGTTACCGAGAATCCAAGACCAAAAAACAATTAATTTTTAATTAATCTTTTATCAAAACCATAAATGATTTTATTGATCTACGTTGATATGGCCATAAAGAATTGACGGCTGACCTACTTTTGTAAGTGTATTTCGGCTATCATCCCGAAAACGCACAACGACCTTTTTTTTTTTTATGAACTATTTGTTTCATATCTAGCTTAGGCAATTATTGTGAACATTTGGTCCCTATAAGAGCATTTATTTTTTAGACTTTTAGTGTATTTGTACTTGTCACAATTAGGGATAGCACCCGCGGGTCGTGGATGCGGATCCATTGGATCCATCACCCGTACCCGCGGATTTTTTTTAAGAGACATCCAATTGAACCCTTGTTCGTTGAAACAATTTGACTATATTTTTACTCCCCATTATTAAACGGGCCATTTTGATGCACACTCTTAAAAAAATAATTTGTTTTTTAAGTTTTATTATTCAACCTCCTTTTTTCAACGGTCACGTTTTTAACAAAACATTTGACAAGTTTGGAAAAAAGTTTTTTATTGATTATCATCAAAAGTTTTCTATTGTCACTCTACTGGATGGAATTATGGCATACAACCAAAATTGCAACCCAACACTACATAAGAACAAAAAGGTTGTTTTTAATTAACATATGTATATGTGTTAAACTCGGAATAATAATAACTTATTTTAGAAAATTAACATAAGACATGTTGAAACATTTTTGTCACATTTAGCTCATCAAGTCTAATACTTATCATTGATAGATTTTATCACGTCTAGGAGATGTTTACTTTTTTCTTGTATTAAGTCCTACTTTCATTTACCTTTGTTTGGAAAAAAGTTTTTTTTTTACTTTGCTTTCCCCCTTTCTGTAAAACTCATTTAAACACTTTCTTTGTTTTTTTTTTTTTTAAAAACTTCTTTTTTTTACGTTACCCGTAAATTATAAATATATTAAAAAAAACTTTTTGTTTAAATTTTTTTTTCTAGTTTTTAAAAGGCCACTTGACCAATTTTTTAATTCTTTCACAACACCTGATATCGTGATCGTGACCTTTCACCAAAGCAAGAGATATTCTTGATAAACTAAACACGGACTCGTGTTTGAAATTGTCGGCCACAAAAAAATTCATTTGATAAAAGTATATATTTTTTTTTAGTTATAGAAGGAGACCACTTCATTTTCAATACTTCATTTTTGACAAAAAACTATTCCATTTTACCATCCTCTTTTTTTTCTTACTTTAACTTTTAAGATATACTTTTAATAAAAATACAAACTACTTTTTCTTATTTTAACTTTTAAGATTTACTTTTAATAAAAATACAAACTACTTTTTGTATTTTAACTTTTAAGATTTACTTTTAATAAAAGTACAAACTACTTTTTCTTATTTTAACTTTTAAGATTTACTTTTAATAAAAATACAAACTATTTTTTTATTTTAACTTTTAAAATTATAAATTTAAGAATAAACATTAGTATGCATGAAATAAATAATGACTAATTGCATAAGTAATCATAAATGTTAGATAACATATAAAGACCCCGTCGTATTCGTATTGATCGGAATTAATCTCGACCCATGGTACCGTGTTGTCAAATGACGTGTTGCGTACATAAAGTACCGTGTTGTCAAATGACGTGTTGCGTACAATCATGAGGTCTTATTAACATAAATATAAATGTTAGTGAAGTTAATAAGAGTTAGATTACAGAAAATATAATTCAGGTGGTATAACCGACCATATATAACTTAAATAACATAAATATAAATGTTAGTGAAGTTAGTAAAAGTTAGATTACAGAAATATAATTCAGGTGGTATAACCGACCATATATAACTTAAATAACATAAATATAAATGTTAGTGAAGTTAGTAAAAGTTAGATTACAGAAATATAATTCAGGTGGTATAACCGACCATATATAACTTAAATAACATAAATATAAATGTTAGTAGTCCAAAATTTGATATATTCGAGTCTGAAAATTATTAATAATTTCATACCTTGATTAGTGATTCGTGATCGTTTGAGATATCTTTTAATTACACTAAGCTTTTCGTGCTGATAACGTGTTATAATTCAGTAGGCTTATAACTACCTTTAATGGTTATAAGAACAAAGAGAGAAAAAGAGAGAGAAGAAATATTGATATTGATATTTCAAGAGAAATGGTGCACCTTAAATGGTTACCATACATGTCTATTTATAGTATAAAATATTACTATGCAAGAAATATAATAATAATAAAATTAACATCCAATCTAGATATTTTATAACACAATCTAGATATTTTATAACAAATATATC